>NC_057799.1:393882554-393886990 GCF_018294505.1 Triticum aestivum | reverse complement strand
GCCACATCGAAGTTGCATTTGGTATTTGAACATCAAAACACCCTTTTCAGAAACACGTTTGGTCCACATGCAAGTGTGTTCATGTTTCGACCCTCTCCCGCGTCATTTTTCGCCAAATTTTTGAACATTAGACAAGTCGGATGACGCAACACACACGGTTCACTCACAGTAACCATGTGCCACACCGATGCCCCTGTCACGCACATCCGCAGAGTACATTGGGCTCCACGAGGCTTCCCCTCTCAAAAATATCTACCCGCCTGTACCTTTTTTCTATTTGATAACACACGGTTATTACGTTTCCACCGTGTGTGATGTTTCTTGTTCACACTCCCGCCTGCATCCCTCAAAATTATCTACCCGCCTCGAGGGTTTTTCTGTTTCATAACCCACGGTAGTTATTTCCGGACCGTGTGCGATGCACCATCATCCAAAATTTCAATAGCCCTGGCATTTCACTCCCGCGTTTGACTCCCACGTAGGAAAATTTTCAGTAGCCGCGTCATTTCCTCAAACACACCCCCTACCCCCCTCCACACACACACACACACACCAAAACCTCCTCGGGCGCGCGTGCACACACACAAACACACACACACACACACACACACACACTCACACACACACCCCTCCGTCGCTCGAAACCCTAGCAAGGTCGTCGCCGCCGCCGCAAGGCCTCCATTGTCAACATCTACCGGTTTGCCCGTGCAGCTTACCCACTGATCTCCATACCCAAGCCGCCCTGAGTTTCTAAGATGACGCCTGCCAAACGCCCCCTTTCCCACATATCCCCATCCCCATCCCCATCCCCCACTCCAGAGCATCGCAACCTAAGCCCGGCTACGCTTCCTGTGGAGCTCGAGGAGCGACTGGCCCAAAAGAGGTGTATCGCGGTCTCTTCGCCCGATGTCGCTGAGGAAACTGACGACCATTACTGGCCGCAGGCACTCAATGAGCGGGCTAGAGTATGCGGGTATGTCGCGGACGACGGCTACGACATTAGGTCGTCAACAATGACGGCCTGACATGGGCTATGTCATAGGTTAAGTTGGCCACCCCCAACCCATCGGGTTCAACCTTCGTCGATCTCATCCATGGCCGCACTGTTGATCTCCTCTGGCTCGCTGTCAAGAATTTGCCATCCTACATCGCCATCGAGCCCCTTTTGTCATTACTGAAGGACACGTTCTGCGACGCTGGCTTGGGATCCACAGCTTCCAAGTCAGACCTCATGATGCCACTACAAGAAAAATACACTTATGTGATGATACGTGTTTGTCACAGTAGGTCACCTTTTCTGTCATGTATGTACATCCATGACGATTTTATGACAGAATCGAGATAGTCATACCTGTGCTGTCGTAGAAGTGTTCCATGACAATACCAAAATTATCATCACGGAAGTGTTCACTTCCATGACGATAAATGATGTGTCATGGAAGTGCTTTCGTCAAGGGTAACCGACATGTGGCATCCACCATAACGGGTCGCCGTTAAGTTATCGGGTCCGGTTTGGATCCGATAACCCGTTAACAGCCCGGACCAATGGGGATTTTCCACGTGTAAAATTCTCATTGGCTGAAGGAAACACGTGTCAGCTCGTGATTGGGTCAGATAGGCCCCTATGATATGTCAACACGTGAGACGGCCCACCACTGGACCATTTAGCTTACAAAGGCCGGCCCATTTGACTTGGTCAAAAGTTAGCAGGCCGGCCCATGAAAAGCCTGTTAACGGTCTATTCGCATATAGCCCATTTTACGGCCCGGTAACTCACGACCCATTAGGGCCTTCCCGAAATTGGCCCAATAACGTAATGTGGGTCATCGAATTTAACACCATCCCGTTTCACTTTCGGCCCATGTATGGCCCACGACGTCTTTCAGCCCATATGAGGCCTTTCATATCTTTAGGCCCTTTAGTGGCCCACGGTGACTCTAGTCCATAATGAACATTAAATTTCTTTGTACCCATTAACGGCCCATGATTCACATGTACCGTTTCTAGCCCGTGTTAGCTTTCGGCCTGCTGACGGCCCATATGTTCTTGGGCTCCTTTCCGGCCCTCGATTACTTCCGACCCGTTACTGGCCTGTTCCCCTAATGGGCCAAATTCGGCCCATGGCTAGAATCGACCCGTTTGTGGCCTGTTAACCCGTTGCGCCATTTCCAGCCCGTCCTATATTCTGGCCCATTAACGACCCGTTATGCCTGTGACAGAATTAAGCCTTTGCTGTCTTCCGGCCTGTTAACGACCCATTACCGTGCTGGCCCGATACCAATTACGCCCGTTTACGGCCCATGTGGACCCGTTTATCCGACGGCCCGAGGCCCACCAATTCTACGGGCCGTTGGAGGCCCATTTATCTGACGGCCCATAGGAGACCCATGGATCCTACGGTCTGTAGCAGGGTCAAGGTTACCACGGTCTGTATATGGCCCATGGTTGTTGCGGCCACTAGCAAACCAAGGAAAAAGAAGACTAGGAAATAAATAAGCCCGAAACTAATGCTAGGAAATTAAGGCGATTGCACAGATTACATCCACTGGGCATCAAAGTTCGCCACCAGTGCAAATATAGGGAAAACCCAACACTATACAAAAATGGCTTGCTGTTTTCTTCAGCTGGTGGCTGCACGTTAAGAACAAATTTTGTATCGCAACAAAACAAATTACAACCATAAAACAAAAGGAAGGTTGGCATAAAAGTTAACAATCTTGCAAATATATGCACCACCAGAAGTTCAGAAGCTCAGTTCATTTGACCTGACCGTTATGTTTTCATGCCGTATTGTCTAATGGAGCACCATAACCTTTGCCTTCATTTCTCCTAGGCTCCTGAACAACATAGCAAATGTATGATAGTATGGTTTCAAAACCATGCATATCTTTACGACATCGAACAATGGTTGTCCTTGTTTCACAAAGGGTCTCTGTTAGGGAATAGACTTGTGTCTGGAGCGCAGATATAACATTGTTTTGAGCTTGCATATCTTGATCATGAGGCAGTTTGGACGAGATTGCCTTAACAACCAACCCAATATTACGCAGGAACGTGCTTTTGGTACTGTTAGTGGACAGGTACTGACCCACTGCAGCAAGAGGTGACATTGTGGTTATAGTTGCCTGGTCACCTTCAGAAGCTGGCGGTTCCACCATTTTTTCCATAGCTTGCTGAAAATTTGAGTTTTTACATTAGTAGTACCAGAAAGAAGATACTAAGGAGGCAACAAAACCAAACAAAATAGCTTTGGTCTATATACAGAACTTATTTTGGTGAACCCGTGTAAAATATTAGTTGTATTGTACTGCAAAGTACATAATAAAACCAGGTTCCAAACATATGACCATGTACCCTGGCTAATGTATTGTCTATTTCTTCACATTGTATTGGCAGCTAAGGATAAAGAGACAAAGTTTATAATACGGTAAGCATAGTATGGCATCATTCATATCACAAAACAACTGAGAACAGACAAACATGCAATTGTAACGTTGTGTGGGCAAGCCAGCACGGAACTAGATTACAGATCAAGATCAAAGGAACATCACTCCTCTCTTTTAAACCTTGTAAGGTGCAATGATACGCTAAGACAATTGTGTATAAAATTGAAAAGAGTAATAGACATTGGCTGCAAACCATGCAGTTCAATGCACGAGTCAGAGTAAGTAGAAGTTAAAAGGTATGAGGATTAAGGACTTACAACAACGGCTTTGACTGGCGTAGTCATGCCCTTCATCTTACTGGTGTGACAGTCCTTAAAGATTTCCACAGCATTTGGTTCAGGTACTTGTAACATCCCAAATTTTCAATTTGGAATGTTATACATAGGTCATCATATGCATATCATATTTTATTTGCATTTTGGTTTTGTGATCCTAAAATTCCTAAACAACTCAAGGACCCATGGAGAGAGTTGGGGATTTTATTATTTTCATATTTGAAAATTTTCTCAAATATTGAGAAGTGGATCACTTTGGTTTTAATTATTTTTCTCTCCGAAAATATTTCCAATATATAAAATAAATGAGAGGAGATAATATGACTTCTCCAAAATAAAAGAAATATTGGAGGAAAATATTAAAATCAAATAATAATTTTATTTGGATGTTATTGCTATTTTATTTGAATTAGAAAAATATGCATTTTTTTTGAAAATTGCATTTTTAGGCCAAGAAAATGTTCACTAAGTTCTAAATATTTTATTTAGATGGTGAAAATTGTTTTTGGCATTTATAGAACTTTTTTATATTTATTTAGCATTTTTCTCGGCAGAATTTTATTTAAAAGAAACTCCCGCACCGAACTAGGCCGAAGGCCAGCCGGCCCGTCGCGCGCCACCGCCTTCCCCCGCTCGCCCGCGTGCCCGAGCCGGACTCCGGACAGAGTCCGGGATGCCCCCGCCGCCGCGGCTTGCCTCCTCCCCCAAGTCGGAC
>NC_057799.1:393843086-393882156 GCF_018294505.1 Triticum aestivum | reverse complement strand
GCGTTGCTTCGCCGCCCTCGCTGCTGGCGCGGCCGCCCCGCGCCGCGCCGTCTCGCCGGACTCGCCCCGCCACCGTTGGATCCGAGCCGCCGCCGTTTTTTTTGGTTTAGGTAAAAACCAATTTTTTTTAAACCCTAGATTAGTTTTTTTTCTCTTTTAGGTCGGTTCGGTTTTCTCGGTTTAGTTCATTTGCGAATGTTCGTTCGTTCATTCGATTTAACGAACGATTTCGCCCGTTCGTCTCTGTCAGCGGACGTTCGTGCGATAGATTTTTCTTTTTCTGTTATTTTTCGGCCAGGGACCTATCCGCGATTATTTTTATCGCAGATTTGCCCCTGATCTTCAAAACCCCGCCGTTTCTAAACCGTTTGTCCAAATCCAGTGAAACCAACGCCAAAATCTTCATCTCGAACCCCTCTTTCTGTTTAAACAACTTGAACATGGTTTCGACAATTTAAAATTTGGTTTGAAGCAGATTTGAATTCGAAGTTGTTTTGATCGTAGTTTCAGTTCCGTAGCTCCGATTCGATTGATTCTTTTTGCAGAATCTCTTCAGCTGAATTTTCAGATTTGATCTTTTTATTTGAGTTTTACCCATGCACCATTGCTTGAGTGCTTCTGTATGCTATTGTTTGTTTGTGATAGAATTCCCGGAGTGCGAAGCATGCTACTATGAGTCTCTAGGGTTTGCGGATCGTCAGCAAGGCAAGTAACACATTGATCATACTCTTTTCATACCCAATTTTTATGCATTAGTTACAATCCTCAAACACTACATGATTAGGATGTGATTAACTTGTGGGTACTGGGAAGTAGATGATGAGGTAGAACCTATTACCTGTTCTACTATCAAACCCTTGTGAGTTACTTATACGTTATGCTTGTATTGCCATGCTATGCTCGTAGACGTGGATTGGGTTTGAGTGTATCTATGACAAATGTGAGAATGGTAATTAATGGTTAACTTAAGGTGGCTACTTAAATACACATCTGGTTGGATTGGTTGCGGGCACCTGGGGATATACTAGTGCTGTCCTTTTTGGTTCGCCACCCAGGCTCAAAGGGATCATAAGATTATTCATGCTGGAAACTTCCGTGTGCAGCCACAAGCTATTATGGGCTCTAGCATATTTGAGTATGTTGCATGACCTCTTTCAGTGGTGGGCTAGCAGATGTAGGGGAAAGTAGGTGTAACTGTCCACCCAGAGTAAAGAGTTAATGCTTCTGAAAGACTGTGTCTCGGTCATCCGTTTCTCAAACACCATGTAGTGTGAGAAATCCAACGGAGGAGATAGAGTCTTGTGGGGAAAAGTGCACAAACCTCTGCAGAGTGTACAAACTAATCATGGTCAGCCGTGTCCCCGGTTATGGACATCTTGAGTATCTGGTTCTTGGATTATCATGTTGATCTCATCACTCTAAATTAATTTGTCGGGTTGCTAATTACTTATTTAATTAGGATTGAAATGGGGATTTACCATTCTCAATGTTATCAACTACCATGATAGTTAAACAAAATATATTCCTTTGATGTAGGAAAAATTGGCTTTTCGCAAAACATTATAACCATAGAGCCTCCACTAGCCATATATGCATGTAGTGATAGCATTTATCTGTTCATTGCTCTACTATGTTATATTGCCAGCATATTCCATGTGCTGACCCGTTTCGGGCTGCAACATCTCATGTTGCAGACTTTTCAGACGAAGAGTAAGGTGCGATAGGTCGTTGTCGTGCACTCAGCTATGCCGTTGGAGTTGATGGACTCACTTTATCTTCCAAGCCTTCCGCTGTTATCTATTTAGATGGCCTTAAGCCATAGTTATTGTAATAAGTTCTCTTTTGAGACATTTGATGTAATAAGTGTGTGATTGCACTCTGTTATACATCCTTCGAGTACTGTGTGTCAGCATTACCGATCTAGGGATGACACTTATGCACAGAGATTTGACCGTTTGAGGTCGGATCGCTACAAGATGGTATCAGAGCACACGCTGATTGCAGGACACGACCACTAATATGAGCCATAGGTCACTCTTCTCTACTCATTTCTGACTCCTCTCCATTTTCTACTCTATAGGATGGCGGACACAAGGAACAAGTTTGCACAACCGGATGAAGACACACCCTTCGGGAGACACTTGAAGGAAGTCACTAGGTACCTGAACATCGGAATACCAAGCTTCACCGGGACCTACACCGCCACTTTACCAGAAGAGGAGCGATGGATGATTCGATTTCAAGTTCCAGGAAGGACATTCACGCCAGTTACTGAGCCCATAGAGTTTTCCTTTGATGCACCAACCTGGAGTTTAGGAAAGAGCATGGCAGCCCACATCGCCATGGGACGCATCGGTGAAGTTTATCACAAGGATCTTAAGGACACCATCTACCAGATATGTGGGGGCCGAGATGAGCAATGGGTGATGATCAGCACCAGGAGGGATAGGTCCATTGCAGCCTTCATCCAGGAGTTAAACCAGCACATTCGTCGCCAGGAGAACCAGATGTGCGCGAGCATGATAGATCTGAAGAAGGTGATGACCAGGAACATGGAACTAGAAGAGGAACTCAAGTCGACACGCGGCGGTTATGAGGAGGAAATCGCAATACTAGTGGAGAAGAATGACGACCTGACAAGGAAGCTAGGAGTATTCATGGGAGACCCCGCGCCAGGAGGAGATGACGACGATCCCGAGGACTACATCATCATCGACGACACCGACTCTGACCCCAACAGTAGTGATGATGATTATGAAGACGAAGCTGGAGCGGATATCATGGAGTCTTCCACCGATCAAAATTTCTAGTAGACCACCATATTATCAGTAGCATTCCCCCATGTATATAGTAGTAGTTCGAGCACTTTTGTAACGATAGTTAGATCATTTGTATGCCCTTGTTTGAATTGATTGGTGTGATATGAATGTGTTTGTCTCATGTGCATATGGGTAGTGCTTTCTCATTAGACCTCACTCTATTCTAATCTCTCCCTTCTAAACCCATCAGATGCCTCCGAGACGTGACCCCGGATTTGTCTTCCCACCGGAGATCACCCAGTTGATCCAACAGCAGAATACCTTGATAAAGCAACAAGTTCAGAACCAAGGCAAAAAAAACAACAACAACAACCCAGCGCCACCACCTCCAGTTGACAACTTAGCCCGTTTCCTGAGGTTGCAACCGCCGGTGTTTTCCAGTAGCACCGAGCCAATAGTTGCTGATGACTGGCTACGCAGGATTGGAAGAGAGTTGACCACTGCAGGTTGCACAGATGCTGAGAAGGTGTGTTTTGCCGCACATCAATTGGATGGACCCGCAGCCTCATGGTGGGAGAACTACACAGCCACTTTCCCCATAGCCAATGTCACTTGGGAGCAGTTTTAGCAAGCATTCCGCACTGCTCATGTCTCAACTGGAGCTATGAGCATGAAGAAGCATGAGTTTCGCAACTTACGCCAGGGAAATCATACTGTGGGGCAGTACGTGGATGAGTTCAGTAAGTTAGCTCGCTATGCCCCGGATGATGTGGCCACTGATGCCGCGAAGCAGGAGAAGTTTATGGAAGGGTTGAATGATGAGATGAGTATGCAGTTGATGGTAGCGACATTTGTTAACTACCAGGAGTTGGTAGTAAAGGCTCTTATGATTGAAGGGAAGCAACAAGAGATTGAGAGCCACAAAAGGAAGTATGGACAAGGGAAGTACAATTCAGGAGCACAGCAGAAGCCTCGTTTCACCCCGAACTCGGTAGGATATACCCATAACCATGGAGGCCATACCCACAATGGAGGAAGCTCGCATAACCACAGTGGCCCCAAGAATAGAAATGGGAATGGAGCAGGTAGTAATCAGAACCGCTCTAAGCCAGCCACACCCGCCAAGAAGGACCAAAGTCACATTACTTGTTTCAAGTGCGGGAAGACTGGACACTGCGCCAATGAGTGTCCTAAACCAAAGAATGTAAATGGCAATGGAAGCTCTGGGAAGAAGCCCAACCCTTTTAGCAGGGGACAAGTGAACCACGTGAACGTGGAGGAGGTTGAAGAGCAGCCAGATGCAGTTATTGGTAAGTTTTTGGTTAAGTCATTTACTGCAATCATTCTTTTTGATAATGGTGCATCGCATTCATACATTTCAAGGGGATTTGTGGATAAGTATAAGTTGCCCACCAAAGTTCTTAGGACCCCTATGTTAGTAAGCTCACCAGGAGCGGAGTATACGCAAGCCAAGGATGTTTTTAGATGCCATTAACCATAGGTAGGCATGTTTTCCCCTCAGACCTGATAATTTTGGAGTCACAGGGATTGGATGTGATACTAGGAATGGATTGGACATCGATGTATGTGGGGAAACATCGATTGCGCCAGTAAGCCAATTCTGCTCACAACCCCGGAGGGAAAAAGGATCAAGTATGTATCCAGGCATGCGCCGAGGAGGACCCAAGTAAATTCTCTCTCAGGAGTTGTTCAGGAGGAAGTGCCTGTAGTGAAGGATTATCCAGATGTATTTCCAGAGGAGCTACCAGGCATGCCGCCGGATCGAGACATTGAGTTTTTGATAGAGCTATTGCCAGGCACCGGACCAATATTGAAGAGACCATACCAGATGCCCGCAAATGATCTGGAGGAGATTAAGAAGCAGATTAAGGAGTTATTGGAGAAAGGTTACATTCAACGAAGTTCGTCACCATGGGGAGCCCTAGTGCTTTTGGTTGAGAAGAAGGATGGATCATTGAGAATGGTTGTTGATTATCGTGCATTGAACAAAGTGACGATCAAGAACAAGTACCCACTGCCAATGATCAATGATTTGTTTGATCAGTTGCAAGGAGGTAAAGTATTTTCCAAGATCGATCTGCGATCAGGATACCACCAGCTGAAGATCCGAGAATAGGATATACCTAAGACAACTTTCACCACAAGGTACGAGTTATATGAGTATACAGTTATGTCATTTGGATTGACTAATGCCCCTGCCTATTTCGTGAGTATGATGAATAAGGTGTTCATGGAGTTCTTGGATAAGTTTGTTGTGGTGTTCATTGATGATATTTTGGTGTACTCGAAGAATGAAGAGGAGCACAAGGAGCATTTGCGTTTAGTTCTCGAGAAGCTCAGGGAACATCAGTTGTATGCCAAGTTCAGCAAGTGTGAGTTTTGGTTGAAGGAAGTTGGATTTCTTGGAAATGTTATATCTGGAGAAGGTATAGCAGTAGACCCTACCAAGGTTCAGTCAGTCACCGATTGGCTAGCACCCACCTCAGTAGGAGAGATCCGCAGTTTTCTTGGACTCGCGGGATACTACCGGAGATTCATTAAGAATTTTTCTAAGATTGCGAAGCGCATGACGGAGTTGTTGAAGAAGGACACCAAGTTCAAATGGACAGATGAATGTGAGGCAAGTTTTCACGAGCTGAAGAAACGTTTAGTTACAGCCCTAGTGCTGATTCTGCCGGACATACGCAAGGATTTCCAAGTGTATTGCGACGCCTCTCGCTTAGGACTTGGAGGTGTACTTATGCAAGATGGAAGAGTTGTTTCATATGCCTCACGTCAACTTTGACCGCATGAGTTGAATTATGCCACGCATGATTTGGAGTTAGCATCTGTAGTGCATGCGCTCAAGACTTGGAGACATTTTCTCATTGGAAATCATTGTGATGTGTACACGGATCACAAGAGTTTGAAGTACATTTTCACACAGAAGGAGCTGAATCTCAGGCAAAGGAGATGGTTGGAGCTTATAAAGGATTATGATATGAAGTTGCACTATCATCCAGATAAGGCCAATGTCGTAGCAGACACTTTGAGCCGGAAGAGTTATGCCAATACCCTCGTAAGCGGGGGATTACCAAAGGAGTTAGCCGAAGATCTCAGGGAGCTACATTTGGAGATAGTTCCTAGAGGTTTTGTTGCAGCGATGGAGGTTCAGTCAACATTATTGGGAAAGATTCAAGAAGCTCAGAAGGATGATAAGGAAATTGCTGAGATAAAGGAGAGGATGAGCAAAGGAAAAGCCAAAGGTTTTCATGAGGATGAGCACGACACCTTGTGGTTTGAGGACCGAGTTTATGTACCCAATAATGCAGAGACCAGGAAGTTGATACTACAGGAAGCTCATGACTCGCCATACTCGATACACCCCGGAAACACCAAGAAGTATTTGGATTTAAAGGAGCGTTTCTGGTGGACTAGTATGAAGAAGGATATTGCCGAGTATGTAGCCGTATGTGATGTATGTCAGAGAGTAAAGGCAAAACATCAGAAGCCAGCAGGATTACTGCAGCCTATGCCGATACCCGAATGGAAGTGGGATAAGCTTGGCATGGATTTTATCACCGGATTACCCAGGACCCGATCGGGATATGATTCTATTTGGGTAGTAGTGGATCGCTTGACCAAAGTGGCTCACTTTATCCCACTGAAAACCACATATACAAGTGCGAAGTTGGCCAAGATATATATGACCAGGATCGTATGTCTGCATGGAGTTTCGAGGACCATCGTATCAGATAGAGGAACACAATTTACTTCAAAGTTTTGGCACCAGTTGCACCAGACTTTGGGTGCCAGGCTAGAGTTCAGTACAGCTTTTCATCCGCAGACAGATGGACAGACCGAGAGAGTCAATCAGATTCTGGAGGACATGTTGAGAGCTTGTGCGCTAGATTATGGATCTAGTTGGGATGATAATTTTCCCTACATAGAGTTCTCATACAATAATAGCTACCAAGCCAGTTTGAAGATGGCCCCTTTAGAAGCTTTGTATGGAAGGAGATGCAGGACACCATTAATGTGGGATGAAGTTGGAGACCGTTAGTTGTTTGGACCGGATTTGATCAAAGAACCAGAAGAGAAGGTTAAATTGATCCGAGATAGACTGAAGGTAGCACAGTCCAGACAGAAGAGTTATGCAGACTCAAAACGGAAGGAGGTAGTCTATGAAATCGGAGACAGAGCATATCTTCGTGTGTCACCTCTGCGAGGAGTTAAACGCTTTTGTGTCAAGGGAAAGTTAGCCCCGAGATTTGTAGGACCATACCGAGTTTTGGAACGTATGCGAGAGGTGGACTACAAGTTGGAGTTAAACGCTTTTGGAGTTACCCGAAGGAATGTCAGGAGTTCACGTTTCCCAGCTGAAGAAGTGCCATGCGGAGATGGCCAATATTCCTCTGAGAGATACAGTGCCCCTGGAAACAATTCAGTTGGATAGTGATCTGACCTTCAAGGAGAAACCAGTCAAGATTCTCGAGTTTGCCAGCCGAGTTACCCGCAGCAAGGTTATCAAGTTTTGCAAAGTTCAGTGGAGCCACCATACCGAGGATGAAGCCACCTAGGAACGAGAGGATGATCTACGGAAAGACCACCCACACCTATTTTCTAGCCAACCCGAATCTTGAGGACGAGATTCATCTTAAGCGGGGTAGGTTTGTAACATCCCAAATTTTCAATTTGGAATGTTATACATAGGTCATCATATGCATATCATATTTTATTTGCATTTTGGTTTTGTGATCCTAAAAATCCTAAACAACTCAAGGACCCACGGAGAGAGTTGGGGATTTTATTATTTTCATATTTGAAAATTTTCTCAAATATTGAGAAGTGGATCACTTTGGTTTTAATTATTTTTCTCTCCGAAAATATTCCAATATATAAAATAAATGAGAGGAGATAATATGACTTCTCCAAAATAAAAGAAATATTGGAGGAAAAATATTAAAATCAAATAATTATTTTATTTGGATGTTATTGCTATTTTATTTGAATTAGAAAAATATGCATTTTTTCAAAATTGCATTTTTAGGCCAAGAAAATGTTCACTAAGTTCTAAATATTTTATTTAGACGGTGAAAATTGTTTTTGGCATTTATAGAACTTTTTTATATTTATTTAGGATTTTTGTCGGTGGAATTTTATTTAAAAAAAATTCCCGGACCGAACTAGGCCGAAGCCAAGCCGGCCCGTCGCGCGCCACCGCCTTCCCCCGCTCGCCCGCGTGCCCGAGCCGGACTCCGGCCGGAGTCCGGGATGCCCCCGCCGCTGCGGCTTGCCTCCTCCCCCAAGTCGGACCCCCTCCCCCTTTATATGTCGTCGCCGCCGCCCCTCCTCTCCTCGTCCCGAACCCGCGTGCTCAGGTTTTATCCGACTTATTTGACGCTTTGGCAGCGCTGCTGGCGGAAGTTAACCCGGTGAATCAGGATGAGCATAACGCGGAAATCGCGAAGGTGAAGGATCAGATAACTCAAGCCAAGGCAGACCTGGCAGCTGAGGATACCAGGATGGCTGCAGAACGGGCCGAGTTGGATGCACAGGCTTACCGGCTTATGTTAGATCAGAGCACGTCAAATGATGTCATGAGGAGAAGGTACCGATCTCACCTGCCTCTGGTTATGAGGCAAGGAATCTCTTTAACACACCAGGAGCAGGAACCAGTAATCAGCCAGTGGTAAACCGGGTGGAGGCACCTGGAACAGGGGCACTGGTTCAGCCGCGCCCGATGGATCAGCCTCGTCAGAACAATGTCCTGCCACAGCACATCCCAACACCACCGGGTCATTACTCTAACCCGTTGGATAACATTGTTGCCGCCGCTTCACGATTAGCAGCTCTCCCGATCAAAGGCGAGTCCCCCAGTAGCGGTCGAGACACGATGGTCTAGAGAGCTCCTTCAGACAGCCTTGACTCAGCAGCAGGCTTATTCGTACAACCACGAGAGGATTCATTCCACTCCCCGTTCAAGTCGGAGTTACAGCAGGCATATGGATGAACCGGCCGTGTCGAGCAGTGCGCGGAATCGTAATCCGCCTCGTGGCCATAACCAGGCGGGTGGCGGTGTTGATGCTCAGGACGTGGTGGATCGTGCTAGGGCACGTCGAGAGGCCGAGTTAGCGGCGCAGCACGCGACCCGTCAACTTACTCCGGTTCATCCAACAACTTCGGTGGAACCAGGGGTTACTTCCAGTTCTTTGGGGGAGCCGTGTCTCGTCCCGGCGCTACGCAATGTACGACTGCCCAAGGATTTCAAGGGCCCACGTAAAGTGCCGAATTACACTGCCGATTTATCCCCCGAGTCATGGGTCGAAAGCTATGAGATGGCAATGGAGATGCTGGATGTGGATGATGCGACATGTGCTAAATATTTCACCATGATGTTGGAGGGAACAACTCGCACTTGGTTGAAAAACTTACCAGCTAACTCCATTGGGTCATGGGCCGAGTTAAGGGCCCGGTTCATTCAGAATTTCAAAGACACGTGCAAATAGCCCATGTCAATTGTGGACTTAGCTGCCTGTGTCCAAGAGGAAGGGGAGTCAACAACCCATTGGGTGCGCCGGGTCTCAGAGATTTTGCATTCATCGGACCGCATCAACGCTGATACAGCAGTTTTAACGTTGGAAGGCAACTGCCGGTTTGCGCCTCTGAAGTTAAAATTGGGACGGCTCAAACGTCACTGCAATGACATGGGACACTCATGGCAGCTCTGGTGAAGTATGCTGACTCTGATAGTACCAAGGACCCTGAATCTGACGATGACAAGACAGGAAAGGGAAAGAAGAGCGGCAACACCAAAGGGCAGCAACATAACCCGGCAGGTCATGGAAATAGCGGTAAGCGTAAAGCGGATGACAGTTTAGATTTTGTGGCTAATACCAACACGCAGGATATTGGTCAGCGTCGTAAGGGTAAACAGCCCCCGCGTGGTGGAGGATCAGGTCCCAATCCTGAGTGCCCGTCTCACCTGTTAAACCAGCCTTGCCCAAAGCACGGGTCGCGGGAAAAGCCAGCAACGCACCTCTGGAAGGATTGTTTTATTATGCGGGAGTTAAAAAATTCAGATTTTTTCCGGTATGATCACGGACGGGCCGGCGGTTCAGGCCCTGGATCTCATGGGCCGGGTTATGGTGGAGGCAGTTCCGGTTCAGGATTTCACAGTAATCAAAGCGGACAGGGCAATCAAGGCAACCAGGGCAACCAGGGTGATTATAATCATCAGGGGAATCAGCAGCAACAGCAGCAGTCGGGTTACCAGAGCAACCCAAAGCAGTTGAATAGTGGGCAGTACCATGTGTTCACCACTAGCCTGTGCAAACGTGATCAGAAGCTTCATAAAAGGGCAGTGAACTTCGTTGAACCGGTGGTGCCCCGTTACTTGCGCTGGTCTGAACAACCCATTGTGTGGAGTCGAGAGGATCATCCACCCCGGGTTGATAATCCGGGTCATCTAGCATTGGTGGTGGTGCCTCAGGTTGGAGGATATAAGTTCACCAAGGTACTCATGGATGGAGGGAGTAGTATCAACATCCTTTATTATGAAACCTTCCATCGCATGGGGTTAACAGATAAAAATCTTAAACCGTCAAACACTCTCTTCCATGGTGTGGTGCCTGGTAAATCGGCGTATCCAGTTGGCAAGATAGCGCTGGAGGTTGCTTTTGGAGATGAGCATGACTCAAGATCAGAAACAGTGACCTTTGAAGTGGTGAAGATCAAGAGCCCATATTATGCCCTGTTTGGTCGGCCGGCTTATGCCAAGTTCATGGCAAGGCCCTGTTATGTTTATCTGTAGCTCAAGATGCCGGGTCATAAGGGGACCATCACAGTACATGAAAGCCGTAAGATCGCTTTGGAATGTGAAGAAGGTGATGCAGCTTATGCTGAGTCGGTTTGGGCAACAGAGGAGTTGAAGTTCTACAAGGACAATGTTGATCCAGCAGATATGACTTCTTTGAAAAAGCCAAGTACAGAGCACGATCCGGCTTGAAGTTTAAATCGGCTGATGAGACTAAGCTAGTTGATTTTGTTCCTGGCGATTCATCCAAGCAGTTTAGTATCAGCGCTAACTTGGATCTGAAATAGGAAAGCGCGCTCATTGAGTTCATCCGTGAGAACCAGGACATCTTTGCATGGAAACCTTCTGACATGCCAGGTGTACCGAGGGAACTCGCTGAGCACACTCTTAATGTTGATCCCAAGTTTAAACCGGTCAAGCAGTTTCTCTGCCGCTTCAATGAAGGGCGCAAGGCTATTGGTGAGGAGGTAGCCAGGCTCTTGGTGGCAGGGTTTATCATTGCAGTATTTCATCCTGAGTGGTTGGCTAATCCGATGCTAGTACTCAAGAAGAACGACACTTGGCGTATGTGTGTGGACTACACAGATTTGAACAAGGCTTGTCCAGCAGATCCTTTTGCTCTCCCTCGTATTGATCAAATCATTGATGCTACAGCGGGTTGTGAGCGTTTGAGCTTTCTGGATGCTTACTCCGGTTATCATCAGATCAAAATGGTAGTTAAGGACCAGGAGAAGACAGCTTTTATAACTCCCTTTGGAGCCTTCTGCTATGTGTCTATGCCTTTTGGGCTTAAGAGTGCCCAGGCGACTTACCAGCGCTGTGTGCAGAATTGTCTTCATAATCAGATCGGGCGCAATGTTCATGCCTATGTGGATGATATTGTGGTGAAATCCAGAAAGGAAGAGACATTGATAGATGACTTGAAGGAGACTTTTGATAACCTCCGAGTTTATAAGATGATGCTTAATCCGGCCAAGTGTGTCTTTCGTGTACCGGCAGGCTAGCTTTTGGGCTTTCTGGTGTCTAACAGGGGCATTGAAGCTAATCCGAAGAAAATCAAGGCTATTACTTCCTTGGCTAAACCGAAGTTTATCAATGATGTTCAACGACTGGCAGGCCGGATTGCAGCCTTAAGCCGGTTTATCAGTCGCCTTGGGGAGAAGGCTATCCCTTTATATCAGGTGCTGAAGAAGACGGATAACTTCGTCTGGAGTGATGCTTCCAATGAAGCGTTTGAGGACTTAAAGCGGCAGCTAGCCGAACCGCCTGTCCTTGCTGCTCCTGTTGATAAAGAACCCTTATTGTTATATGTGGCTGCTAATGCCTGGGCTGTTAGCGTGGCTATTGTGGTGGAGCGCAAGGAGGCCAGAAAGGAGTATCCGGTTCAACGGCCGGTTTATTATATCAGTGAGGTGCTTATTGAGTCCAAGCAGAGGTACCCACATTGGCAGAAGCTGGTGTATGGAGTTTTCATGGCGAGCCGGAAGCTTAAGCAATATTTCCAGGGTCATCCCATCACTGTGGTCAGTTCTGCTCCTTTGGGGGATATAATCCAGAACAGGGAAGTAACTGGCCGGGTTGCCAAGTGGTCCATTGAGCTTGGACCTCATGGGTTAAAATATATGCCTCGGACGACAATCAAGTCCCAAGCGTTGGTGGATTTCATCAATGACTGGACAGAGTTACAGGCGCGAGAAGAGAAGCCGGATCATACTTATTGGACTATTCATTTTGATGGGTCCAGGCAATTGGAGGGCTCGGGGGCTGGAGTCGTATTAACTTCCCCACGAGGTGATAAGTTTTGTTATGTTCTCCGTTTAATGTTCCCTTGCACTAACAATGCAGCTGAATATGAGGCTTTACTCCATGGTCTTCGAATGGCTAAAGAGATGAATTTAAGCCGGGTTAAGTGCTTCGGTTACTCGGACCTGGTGGCTCAACAAGTGTCTGGTACTTGGGATTCCAAGGACCCGCTTATGGCAGCATATCGTCGAGAGGTGGATATTGTTGCAGGTCATTTCAAAGGTTATCAGGTTGACCATGTGGACCGGCGAAAGAATGAACCGGCGGACGCTTTAAGCCGTCTGGGTTCCCAACGTAAACCGGTTCCACCCAATGTTTTCCTGGATGTTTTACATAGCCCGTCGGTCAAGCTACCTACAGAGGAGGATTTGGCTGTTCCTGATCCGGAGGCTCAGCTGGTGGCAGCTCTTCATATCATCCCGGATTGGACGGTCCCATATTTGGCGTACATGAACCGGGGCGAGTTACCGGAGGATGAAACTTTGGCCAGGCAGATAATCTGGCGGTCCAAGTCAATGACTATTGTCAATGGATAATTACATCATTGCAGTGTGACGGGGGCGTTTCAGCGTTGCGTGTCTCCTGAAGAAGGCCGTGAGATTTTGCGGGAGATCCACGAAGGAGATTGTGGTCACCACGCCCCTTCAAAGTCTCTGGTGGCCAAGGCTTTTCGTCACGGTTTCTGTTGGCTGACGGCTCATGCCGATGCTGAGGACTTGGTCAAAAAATGTGATGGCTGTCAAAAATTCTCACGCCGTGCTCATGTATCGGCTCAAGAGCTGAGGATGATTCCAATCACTTGGTCGTTTGCGACTTTGGGGCTGGATATGGTTGGGCCCTTTAAGAGATCTAAGGATAAGAAGACCCACCTTCTAGTGGCAGTTGATAAGTTTACTAAGTGGGTGGAGGCAGAGCCAGTTAGTAAGTGTGACACAGCTACGGCGGTTCAATTCATCAAGAAGGTGATTTTCCGGTTTGGCTTTCCACACAGCATTATAACTGATCATGGCACTAATCTATCCAAGGGTGCTATGAAAGAATTTTGTCAACGAGAGCACATCCAACTTGACGTGTCATCAGTGGCCCACCCCCAATCTAATGGTCAAGCGGAGAGAGCCAATCAAGAGATTTTGAGAGGCATCAAGCCCCGGATTATGGTTCCCCTGCAGAGGACGCCGGGTTGTTGGGTGGAAGAGTTACCTTTCGTGTTATGGAGCATTAATACCACCCCAACAGATCTACGGGTTACACGCCTTTTTGCATGGTTTATAGAGCAGAGGCGGTTCTCCCTAGTGACATCCATCATGACTCGCCTCGTGTAGTGGCCTATGTCGAAGCTGACAATAAGAAGGCACGATAGGAAGCACTTGACCTGTTAAATGAGGAGCGTGACATTGCAGCAGCTCGTTCGGCGATTTACCAGCAAGATCTGCGTCGCTATCACAACCGCCGGGTTAGAACCAGAACTTTTCAGGAGGGCGATCTGGTGCTCCGACTCATCTAGGATCAGACTGATATGCACAATTTATCCCCGCCTTGGGAAGGACCCTTTGTGGTCAGCAAGAATCTGCATGACGGGTCATACTACCTTACAGATGTTCGAGAGCACAAAGACTCACGTAAATCGGAGGAGGAGACCCACCGGCCGTGGAACATCGCTCATCTTCGGCCTTACTATACCTAAGCCACAGGCTCTTCTTATGTACATAGTTATGACAATGTATATATTATGATCAATATAATAAACCGGAGCCTCAGCTAAAGCGGGGTATCTGTTGTTTTTCTTACATCATGTGCGGTTACATGGGAGCTTCTGTTTACAAAGCGGAGTTCTGTTTACCCATTGATCCGGCTTACAAAGCCATATCTATATATATAATCACTTGGGGGCTTGGTCGTATTCGAATCATAGCTACACCTCTTGATCGGCGTAAGGCCACCAGGGAAATCACTTGGGGACTTGGTCGTATTCAAACCATAGCTACACCTCTTGATTCTCTCAAGGCCAAAAAGAAATAAATTAGGGGCCAAAGAGAGTGTTGCAAAAGCACAACTCAAACATAGGCACCCACTGAGAACAACTCAAAATATTGCTTGGGGGCTCTTGCTTCTCAAAGAACAAAGAGTCTACGCCCTTGTAATAGGCTATCAAGCCAGGTTTGGAAGCCAGGTGTATTCACCTAAAACCCCGGGTTATCCTGCCTCTTTAAGTAAGCCACTCCGTCCAGGTAATCCTGGTATGACCCGCCGAACGTTTGACAAGTCAATCCCTGAACTTGTCAAAGTTAAGACGACGATTGGTTAATGTGAGGTCCATCTTAAAAGGCTTTGTAAAATTGTTTAACTCAGTGGCCTGGCAGCCCATGAAAATCCTCGAATTTGGGCCTGGCAGCCCATGAAAAGCCTCGCATGCTCTTTTTTGCTTTATTTGCCAAGTTTTTCTCCTTTGATGAGGTTTATAATATTTTATGATAGACCGGCGTTTATTGACCTCGCTTGGCTTTCAACTACAAGTTGTCAGTACATGATCAATTATAATCCGGCATTTATTAACCCGGTCTGGTTTCGACTATAAGTCGCCAGTGTTATATATGGTTAATCCGGTGTTTATCACAACCCGGTACGGTTTTATCATAAACCGGCACAATATGGAAGGAGTTATCAGTACTCAAGATTGGGGTTATCACCCTTACTACAATAAAGTTGGCCAACCAACGATGTGATTCAATGTCACAGGTATCATCTATTTCATATTTGATTATTTTCACATACAGCCTTGGTTATAAACCCTGGCTATATATTTGGGCATCATGACCCGTCCGGCGGTAAACCGCCAGGACACTTTCAACTTCTTGTATGCAGGAACAGCTTGAATAAACCGCTATGGATTATGAACATAATATATCATAAGCATGGCGGATTAACAGTGTCAGGCAAAATAAATATGCACGATGGCATAGTAGACCAAGTGTTTGAACTAGCCTATTACAAGGCGCTTTAATGCCCAAAAGGATAATTGTTTTCAGCAAGTGTTGCCGTACGCAGAAGGCTAAACCGGCCTCCGGATCATGACTCATCACCAGGCTGACTTGACGGCTGCGGATCACCTTGCGCCGGTTCATCCTCCTCCTCTCTACCCAGTGGCTGGAAGTCAATGGTTGCCCAATTGATCCCAGATAGAGCTTGGAATACAGCTTCATCGCTTATAAGTGTGGACGGTTCAACGTCAGGGGCATAGGTATGCTTACGGATTGGCGGGATATGATTTTGAGCGTCCGGAGTTGGTGCAGCAACCCGTTTGTTGTTGTCGTCATAAATTGCATGATAGTATGACAGATCAGTTTCTTCAGCCAATTGGCAAGCCAGTGGATGCACTTCTTTGGTTATGGCTCGGAGGGCATCATTGTCAAAATCTAATCCGTCTTCCTTTAAGCTTGGATACCCTTTACCCACATCCACCGGATCAAGATCAGGCACCCATGCTTTAGCCCGGGTTAGCGCGGTCAGAGCACCTGCCCTTGCAACCGATCTTTTTAACTCTTCAACTCGGGCAGGCAGCATTGACAACCGTTGTAAGGTTTCCTTGATTAAGGTTGGGGCGGCTTGTTGTGAGAAACAGTGCAGATGATCCATTGCACGCCGGTATATAATTGTTCTATCAGAGTATAGGCAGCCTTCAATTTCTTCCGCATGTCAGCACCCAGATGGGTAATGCGAGTTCCTGCATCATTACGAGCATCAGTAAACCGACAGCTGATAGGTTAATATATGTTAACAACCTAAAGTGACGATACTTACCAAACACAGCAGTGGTCATAGCATTTATCTGCCGGTTTAAGCCGTTCAGTTCTTCTGTCACCGGTTTAAGGGCTGCTTCTGCATCCGCAACCCTTTTCTGCAAAGTGGATTTCTCTATATCCCAATTCACCCGCTCCTTCTTGAAATTTTCCTTCAGCTTCTCCATGGCTGATAAGGCACTGGTCAGCTCATTTTTGGCTTTGGAGGTTTCTGCTTGCTGGGACTTGATTTTTTCTTGAAGATCAGCGGTTTGGGCTTCTTTTTTGCTCAGCTCAGCCTATAAGAGACAGACATATCATGAGTTGTCAATACATATTGAAGTACCAAGCACATAACAAGTTATACACTTGGTACTTGGGGGCTAATGCCTATTTGCTTGTTATCAGAAATTTTTACAAAGTCCCAAGCACAATACAAGTATTATTCTTGGCACTTGGGGGATAATGTATATTTGCTCAAAGTAAACAGTGGTAAAAGTCCCGGTTCAACTTGGAAAGATAAACCGGCACTTGGGGACTACACAGGCGAAAGTGACAAGATTATTATTCTAAAGTCCCGGTTCATCTTAATAAGTTAAACCGGCCCTTGAGGGCTACGCAAGCAAAGTTGAAATATTTTAGAAGTCTCGGTTTAGATTGATATCATAAACCGGCCCTTGGGGGCTACTGGAGTTAACATTTGGACAAAAGAGGAACATATATGCAGAGTTCAGCGGCAGTTACCTCATATCATTCTTTCATCAAGTTCACTAAGCCGGCTTCATAGTCGCGGCTTGTGTACATATGGTTCAAGAAGCCAGAGTGAATATCTTGGGCGTTGAGATGGGCGTAGCTTGACAGATCTGTATTCCACTTGCCTTTGTTCAGGACAGAAGCTTCTTCCTTGGCACTATGCTTTGATAAAGCGACAAGATTGCCAGGGGTGGTATGACCGAAGCTGGTAATCATAACATCATCCGCCTTGTCATCAGCAGCCTTCACTGGGCTTGACGGTTTATCAGTTTCTCGGACCGGGCTTGTCGGTTTATTGGACTGGCCTGTTGGGTCAACCTCCACTTGTTCAACAACAAAATCATAATCTTGCGGCGACGGGTCATTAAGCATGGCGTCAGCATTTGTATCCTCCGGATCTGGAGTTTTTTCCAGTTCAATAGCTACATTGTCGTCAGCCTGTTTATTTAGCCGGGCCTTCTTGCTGGGTCTAGGTTTGGCACTGAAGAAAACAAAACATAAAGGTCAATACATCGGACAAATATAATATATCAAGGATAAAATTAAAAACATAAATCACCCAGGAACCGTCTTGAGGGGTGGAAGTTGTGTGGCCGTTGACTCGCCAGAGGATTAATGAGGGGTTCCCTGATAATTCGAATCAGACGGATTAAGAGGCTGTCGGAAACAACCCGCCTTGGGGCAAGAAGTATCAGGAATATAAGAGACCTCTGATCGACGTTTCCGGACTGGAGTGTTCGGTAAACCGGCGAAGGTAACTACCTGGCCACTGTGTCGGGTTGTGCGGCGAGCTTCGTGTTGCTGCTTCTTCAAAGAAAGTTTGGGTCCAAGTGAGATAGGGGGTGAGAAAATCTTACTTTCCGGTTTGCTTGATGGATTTTCTGTGTTGGCAGAGGATCTGAACCGGAGGAAAGAATAATTACCTCTACATCGTCAGCATGGCTGCCTTCAATGTCATCCTGATAATAGTCATTGTCAATGAGGTGTATGAAAAAAGAGCCAGGAGAATCAAGTTCTACCTCTGATTTCGGATTATCCAGATCATCATCAGCATTTGGTTCAGAGGACTCAGTGGTTTTCTTCTTGGCAGGTTTTTTAGTAACGTTGGTCTTAGGGCGAGGTGTCTTCGCTGGTTTATCCTGTGGTTTCTTCTTCCAGAACGGATCATCGCCCTGTCAAAGATGGACAAATTTTGAGAGAGTATTTAAAAGGATCAAGCTAAAACAAAAAGTTATATGATTCTTACAGCTGGCAGCTTATTGGAAGTGCAGAAAGGACTTAACCCGGTCTTGCTACAAACAGCTTCCGGTTCATTCAGTATTTTCTTGACAGACTCAATAACTTCAGCCTCTGTTAACTGAATGTCAATATGTCGTTGAGGATCTTTCAAACTCCCTGTGTATTCGCACATTAAACCGGGGCGCCGGCTTAAAGGCAGAATGCTCCAGGATATCTAGCAGCGAACAAAGTTGACACCTGTTAAACCGTTCGCCATAAAGGCTCTGAGCTTTGAGAGTTGAGGTGCGTAGTTGGACTGTTCCTTTGCAGTCATCCTCTGAGGAAATGGATGTGTGTTGCTAAGCCAGCGAGGACGATAACCCGGCAGAGGATTTTCATCAGTTGGAGACGTATCTCGGCAATAAAACCAAGTCTGATTCCAGTCCTTGGGGTGACTATGAAGCTTGGAGTGAGGGAAGCTGACATCTTTCCTCTTTTGAATAGCCATTCCACCAAGTTCAGTGTTGGGTACGTCTGTAAACTCTGTACGACGGTTCAAATAGAAGAAATCCCTAAACAGTTTAACTGTGGGCTCCTCTTGAAGATAAGCCTCGCAAAATACTTGGAAATTGCAAACATTGGACACAGAGTTTGGTCCAATGTCCTGAGGATGGATTTGGAAGCTGCAAGTACTTCTCGGAAGAATTTTGATCCGGGAGGGCTAAACCCTTGTCCCAGGTGATCAACAAACACAACTACTTCTCCATCCTTGGGCTCAGGAGGATTTTCTGGACCAGGGACCCTCCAGTGGATACCTTCTTTCTTTGCTAAAGCGCCGGTTGCGACACAGCCCTCTAATTGTTCTTCTGTAACCCGGGAAGGGACCCAGTTACAAGCATAAAATTGCTTGGCCATTTCAATGAAAAGCTGGAAAAAGATCAATGCCGGTTTAAGATTTATGACGGACAAGCATAAAGCGACGCAAGATCAGAAGCAGAAACAGAGGCGTATACACATTGTTAAACCAGAGTCTGACATTGTTAAACCGGCGTCTGACATTGGAGGAGTTACAAAGATAAACGAATTGGCGATTTAAGAGGGGACTAATGGTACCTGCCGGATTATTATTTTCTAAAAAGTTAAACCGCCTACATTGGTATGGAAGGGACAGATCTCAAATATCTAAGCAAGGAAAAAAACAAGTTTCACAGATTGATATGGTAATTTCATATCTGTAGTGTATCAATAAATCAAAATATATTCAGACTTAAAATACAGGTGTTTAAGTAGTTCATCAGATCCAGATGAGTTTTTCTATGCGAGGAAGATGTTCTAAGGATGAAAAAGGGGATTACAACTACAACTGCATAACGAAATGTCAGATCTGAGATCGCCGCTTATACTACGGAGATGAACAGAGAAGAACAGCTTCGAGCTTTGATGAACACCGAAACCCTAATGGCGGATCTGGAACAAGGAAAAGCGAGACTTACTGTTGCTGACAGAATAGCGAAGGCGCGCCGCGTTTTTCTGGTACGTTCAGGTTGATGCAGCGGCCGGAGATGAGGTCGAGGGCGGAGCTTGACAACGGCGGCCGCGCGTGAGGGTCAGGTCGGTGCAAGGAGGAAGAATAAGTGAGAGAGGCACGGGGGGAATATGAAAAGGACCCCCGGTCTTATTTATAAGGCGAAGGGATAAGTGACAGGCGCGAAAACCGAGGAGCCCAAAAGTTGGATATGTGACAGAGCTATCGCCTTGATTGTCGGAGGCTCATTAATGGAGGTGAGATATAAACAATTTTTAATAACACGTGACGTCATGGCAGTTTATTATGATCTTGGAAGATGACGTCATGGCGGTTTACAAGATTTATGTGAAGGTGTTGAAGGAGGAACTTTCTTAAGTGTTGAAGATTGACATGAACATGTTCAAATCAATCTGGGGCCTAATGTTGGGGATATTACTACTGAGTATAAACCCGCCAGGAGAGGCCGGGTTATCCCCATAATGAGTTAATCATATTTGAAGCCCATGAAGACAAGGAGTGTGACGCTTTACGGGGGAGACTTAACATGAAGGCCCAGGGCCCAAAGGCGGATTAGGGCCCGTAGACATAAACCGCCATATGATGTGTAACTTGTGTTGTAGGATAGGGAAAGGTAGAAACCGAGCCGGACACGTTTATGAGCCGGCTCGGGATTCTATAAACCGCCGGGCGTCAACCTATGTATATAAAGGGACGACCCGGCGGCGGTTTAGGGACAAGAAACAACAACTCGAGAGCCAGGCATAGCGGATTCGCTCCCTGGTCATCAAAACCCTAGCAATGGATTAGGCCTTTACCTTCACCGCAAGGGGCCGAACCAGTATAAACTCCTTGCGTCCTTTGTCCGCTTTAACCCCTTTAAGCTAACCCGTCGCGATGGCTCCACAACTAAGTCCTTTTACTAGGACATCTGCCGTGACAAAACAACGACACAACTTATGATGTGTAAACTAAGCAGAAGACATTTCAACAAATTAGAAGCAATGAAAGCTAGACACCATATGTAAGACACAATGAATATCACTCTACCAAGTTAAAACTGTCTCGTCATTAGTGCCATTAATATTTCAACAAATTAGTAGTACAAGCTAGAAAATAATGCGAGATGTAAACTATATCAGACTCCCAAGTTAAAGGTGTCTTTTGAAAAGTGATTGTTGCAGGTTACACAACAGTAGTACTATGATGTAAGAACATGGTGTGATAGACAAATATTGTATGTTCTAGAAACAGGAACACGTGTCTTATTCACAAGTATAATGTGTAAAGTAAGCAGATGGAATTCGACAAAATTAGAAGCAATACAAGCTAGACATCATACATAACATGCAACCACATATAACAGAGCCAAGTTATAGGGAGCACCTGTGATGGTGCACTAGGGGAGACGTGCTCATCATCAACACAGCTATGTTGAGTGTCTATGAATGTGTTGTCTTGCAAATCTTCTTGGGGGGGGGGGTGGCGGAGTAGAATCTATAGAGGCCCTCCGTTTGGAAGGAGCACCTTTATCCACTGCCTTGCTAATTTCCTTCCGCTTTATTGATTTTGAATTGTCAAGTAAAACAGACAAGAAAAAGCAATAAAATTCACTCTTCAGAACTCATTCATGCATGATACTGACAATCACTACTTTGATGTAAGGCAAACACATGATACCAGGATGGAATATGTACGAAAAACAGGACAACATGGCATATTCACAACTATTTGTGTAAACTAAGCAGAAGCCATTTCAACAAATAAGAAGCAATGCAAGCTAGACACCGTATGCAACATGCAAGACAATATCACACTGCTAAGCTAGAGAAAGCACCTGGGATACCGGTTTCGCCGAAAGACCACCATCAGTCCCTGCCTTATTTTTTCCTTCCTATTTCTTAATTGCATGCGTAGTCAAGTCAAACCCACAAGAAAAATGAATAAAAATTTGCTCTTCAGAACTCATTGATGTAGGATGCTGACGAGCACTACTTTAATGTAAGGCGACCGCATGATAGGACGGTTGAATGTGTAAGAAAAAATGACAGCATTGCATATTCACAGCTATGATGTGTAAACCAAGCAGAAGGCATTTCAACAAATTAGAAGCAATGAAAGCTAGACACCATAGTAAAGATGCAACGAATATCACTCTACCAAGTTAAAACTGTCTCGTCATAAGTGCCATTTCATCAAATTAGAAGTAGTACAAGCTAGAAAAGAATGCGAGATGTAACCTATATCACACTCCCAAGTCAAACGTGTCTTATGATAAGCGATTATTGCAGGTTACACAACAGTAGTACTTTGATGTAAGAACATGGTGTGATAGACAGATATTGTATGTTCTAGAAACAGGAAACGTGTCTTATTCACAAGTATAATGTGTAAAGTAAGCAGATGGAAACCAACAAAACTAGAAGCAATACAAGCTAGATATCATACATAACAAACAACCACATATGACAGTGCCAAGTTAGAGGGAGCACCTGTGATGGTGCACTAGGGGAGACGTGCTCATCATCAACACAACTACGTTGAGTGTCTATGCATGTGTTGTCTTGCAAATCTTCTTGGGGGTGGCGGAGTAGAATCTGTAGAGGCCCTCTGTTTGGAAGGAGCACCTTTATCCTCTGCCTTGCTAATTTCTTTCAGCTTTATTGATTTTGAATTGTCAAGTAAAACCGACAAGAAAAAGCAATAAAATTCACTCTTCAGAACTCATTCGTGCATGATACTGACAATCGCTACTTTGATGTAAGGCAAACACATGATACCAGGATGGAATATGTACGAAAAACAGGACAACATGGCATATTCACAACTGTTTGTCTAAACTAAGCAGAAGCCATTTCAACAAATAAGAATCAATGCAAGCTAGAAACCGTATGCAACATGCAAGACAATATCACACTGCCAAGCTAGAGAAAGCACCTGGGATGCCGGTTTCACCGAAAGACCGCCATTAGTCCCTGCCTTATTGTTTTCCTTCCTATTTCTTAATTGCATTGCCTTGTTAAGTCAAACCCACAAGAAAAATGAATAAAAATTAGCTTTTCAGAACTCATTGATGTAGGATGCTGACGAGCACTACTTAAATGTAAGGCAGCCACATGACAGAACGATTGAATGTGTAAGAAAAAAGAAAATCATTGCATATTCACAACCATGATGTGTAAACTAAGCAGAAGGCATTTCAACAAATTAGAAGCAATGAAAGCTAGACACCATATGAAAGATGCAACAAATATTAGTCTACCAAGTTAAAACTGTCTCGTCATAAGTGCTATCTCAACAAATTAGAAGTAGTGCAAGCTAGAAAAGAATGCGAGATGTAACATATATCACACTCCCAAGTCAAACGTGTCTTATGATAAGTGATTGTTGCAGGTTACACAATAGTAGTACTTTGATGTAAGAACATGGTTTGATAGATATTGTATGTTCTAGAAACAGGAACACGTGTCTTATTCACAAGTATAATGTGTAAAATAAGCAGATGAAATTCAACAAAATTAGAAGCAATACAAGCTAGACATCATACATAACATGCAACCACATATAACAGTGCCAAGTTAGAGGGAGCACCTGTGATGGTGCACTAGGGGAGACATGCTCATCATCAACACAACTACGTTGAGTGTATATGCATGTGTTGTCTTGCAAATCTTCTTGGGGGTGGCGGAGTAGATTCTGTAGAGGCCCTCCGTTTGGAAGGAGCACCTTTATCCACTGCCTTGCTAATTTCATTCTGCTTTATTGAATTTGAATTGTCAAGTAAAACCGACAAGAAAAAGCAATAAAATTCACTCTTCAGAACTCATTCATGCATGATACTAACAATGACTACTTTGATGTAAGGCAAACACATGATACCAGGATGGAATATGTACGGAAAACAGGACGGCATGGCATATTCACAACTGTTTGTGTAAACTAAGCAGAAGCCATTTCAACAAATAAGAAGCAATGCAAGCTAGACACCACATGAAAGATGCAACCAATATGACTCTGCCAAGTAAAAAGCGTCTCATCTTAAATGGCGTTTCAACAAATTAGAAGCAGCACATGCTATAAATCATATGAAAGATGCAACAAATTAGAAGCAGCGCAAGCTAGACACCACACATTTTTTATGAACCGTTCGATCTATAAGGAACGGGTAGATGGTCTTCGTCTACCTCCCGCCAGTCACTGTTGATGATCTTTCTTGAACCGCCAGCGACCACCAGCCCAGACCCCTGCCTCCGCCGCCCCGCCCTCCCCTCGACCTCACACCACCGTCGTGCTTGGCAGCATCCCCCGGCCATCCCTTTAATCCCGGCCGACCACCAGATCGGGCACCAGCAGCTCCTAGGCCCCACACACCCCTAAGATAAACACCGAGGCACTGCTTCCCCAGCGTAATAGGCAGACTAGTGCCTGTTACGCCCAGGAATGCTTCCTTTAATTGGGAATCAACTGACCAGGACATGAAATCCAGGGGGCGGCGGACCTCTAGCTAAGGTGAAATAGTATATGAGGAGAAACCTTGTGCATCGCGAGTTACTAGGAAAATCTAGTATCAGTAAGAAGCAATCAACTAGTGTCTTCTGTGGGATGAATACCATGCAAGCAGACACATAAGATTTGCACGAATAAGGGAAGAGGAGTAC
Source organism: Triticum aestivum (assembly GCF_018294505.1). NCBI lineage: Eukaryota > Viridiplantae > Streptophyta > Magnoliopsida > Poales > Poaceae > Triticum > Triticum aestivum. The sequence goes on along the minus strand of NC_057799.1, from coordinate 393,857,848 downwards.
CATTTCCGGTTGCCAGTGCTGTGTCCTCCAGATGTCGCGGCGATTTCTTGTTTTTACTGGGGGAACAGGTGTTTTGGAGGAGCGTGGAGCCTTGAACAAACCCATGGCCAAATTGTTGACTGTGTTGCAGTGGCCATCTGTCGGCGAGGGGAAGCAGATCCGAGGCGGCGAAGGACGGCGTAGCGGGAACATCTCCGGTGTGGTGGATGGTGGCAAAGTTGGAGCGGCAGCGGTGAGGCACAGGACGGCATGGTTGAACTGGCTTGGGTACGGACAGCTCGTCCTCGGCTTCAACTACTAGCCGTGGAGGGCGTTGCGGTTGCGGTTGCGGTGGACGACAACGTCGGGGTATCGGCTCCAGCATGATGGAGGAGGGCGGCGGTTGATGGGTGGGATGGGGTGGCGGACGGAGGACGCCGAGGTTTCGCGGCTGGTGGAGAGGTAGTTTTGGCGCCCATGGAGTATGAATGGGGAATCGGACGGGGGGCGGGGGAGCTAAGGGAGAACCGTGTTTCAGTCTGGGACGCGTTTGTTTTTGTTTTTTTGAATAGATGGGACGCGCTTGTTTGAAATTTGGGGAAAGTACAAACTTTGCCCCCCTCCTTAAATTTCAGACCTACTGCGGGTCGGGGGTAGGATGGTAATCCCAGGTGTCCCAAATAGTGGGCGGGAGCGATTTCGGCCGCGTGCATGTGTGCTTAGGCGGCCATTGTGTATAATGTGTTTCGGAGGCGGTTGCATGGCGTTAGATGAAGCTACAAACCTATCCCGATTTAGACCTTTGGATGTCGGGCCGGTAGGTTTCACGGGTGGGAGTTCGAAAAGTAATTTCCTTCTACCAAACATTGGTCTCACTCGGTTTTGGGAGAGTAGAGGCTCTTTTGGCGCTTCATTCGAAATTTTGAAACAGAAGCATTCACGTTTAGAGTACTCTTGAACTTTGAGGATTGACCTAAATAGACAACGTTAAATTTGACCTTGTATGTTTGAAAACCTCATTAAATTATGCGCTTCTTTTTGAAATTTTGACACTTGAAAATCCTATAACTACGATTATTTTGGAATGGAGGAGGTAAATTTGAATCTATTTTGTACACGACTGTATATGCTATTATGTACAAAAGCAGAGCAAAGATTGGTGCCCTGATAATTTAGGTATGATTTACAAATGCCATGATATCGAATTCAAATAATTGAATGGACTTTATGTTGAATTCGAATTTTTTAAACCACCTTAAGTTGAATTCAAATGTATGCTAGTTCATAGCTAGCTATTTATAATATTCATTCTGTAACTTTTGTATGTATAATGTGCTTTACACACACAACATGAACTATACTCACGTTTATATTCGATTGCTAAAGTGATGCATTGTCTGGAGTTCAAAATACTAACTATGTGGATCAATTATGTCGAATAATAACATAGACATGCTCAAATTCGATAGAATATAGATGACTGATGGATCAATGACCGTTCCTTACACGAATTGCAAATATCATGATCCCATCCTAATATTTGGATACAATTTATATTTTTAATCAATGTGTACATCAGTCTTTTACATGTAGTTTCACTCTCCATCGGTGGTCTCTCATACATGCTCACACACTCTCACCCGAGGTGTCTTGCTCGCAGACATGCTCTCGATAGAACCCTCCCTCCCTCTCGTAACAATTTAAAATTGTTTTCACTAACCTTTATCACAAGCACACTTCCTCTCACAAGCATACACACGCACAATCCCCATCGACCCTTCTATATACATAGACCTGCCTACGTGTCTCCCGCACGCACATTATCTTTAGGCCTGTCTCTCACGCATTGTCTCCACCTCTCTTCCTAATTGACGAGTACGATTCTAGCAGAGCATTCTGTAGGATGCCCCTTAAAGTTAGGTTGGATGAATAGTAATATCAGTGATAAGGGGTTACCATAGTCCGAGTCCTTCACAACTCTGCTATCTTTGTCTTGTATGACTAGTCCTCCATGGGTCTCCCTAAATGCGTCACGGGCCGACCAATGTGGCGTGGGACAGAAACGAACCAAGGGCCTCACCTCGGCCCACCGGACCTCACACGGCGACACACCCTCTGCCCCCAGGTCTCGTTATCTTCTCACACCCACACATGCCAACACAGACACCACACAAAAAAATTTCTCCTCGTGCCTCTAACCCCTCCCCCTTGCATATACACACTCAAGGGCATCTCTCGCTGTGACATCATATTCGTCTCTCTCTCTAGACGTCTCTCATTTCTTGTGCTATCTCTCCCATGCCCCCACCGGCCCCTCTATCAATGCCTCTCTCGAATATGTAATACACACACATATCTCTCTAGGCCCTGCCAAATACATCAACTACACATTCACACATGTTACATCACGTACCCTATTGATCTAAAAAGCCCTCTCTTGACGTTTATTTCGCATACAACATTCCTTTTGAATAAAACCACACAAAGTGTGGCCAAAAATTATTTTAGAATTTCTACATATATACAACATTACAAAGTGTGGAGAAATGCGAAAGAACTCAACTACGGAACGAGGGCCCTCCCAAGTGGCATTTGCTTGATCCAAACTAGCCCATGGAGGAGTATGAACGTTAATTTGCATTGCATGGTGCCCACAATGATATTTATTCCGCACTGTGAATGTTTATATTTTTATACTATATATAAAGTTAGTCATAATAAAGTGAAACGAAGAGCATCTCTCTCCATCGCATACACCCCCTCTACGCCCCTTTGACGCATGCGCACAAACTATCTCCAGGTCCTCTAAAAGTACGCCCTAGCACATTCACGCATATTTCATCTTTCTCTCATGATATATACAGTGACCATCATTGTATTTGAAGCGAAAGCACGATACGTACATTGGACTTCAGAATCCACTCATTACGGTCACCATTTATGTTTTGTGGTTATTATACAGTCACGGGCTCACCGTACAACTCTGTATTTGCTCAAGACACGACTAGTTGACCAGTTAAACGCTCCACGTGGCACCTCTAGTGTTGCATCACATTATCTCACTACCATTGGGCCCACCTGTCGGCGTGTATCTATTCTACTCTTATAAAAAACAGAGTTGGTGATGATGGTGTGCCTGCCATCCTGCAATATAGACCGTCTGATTTATATCCGATGGCTAGGAAGTCAACTATGGCAATTTTGCAAAAAGGTACCCACACCCCTCTCCACATTCGCAAATAAGGCCTTCCCTCGTTCATCATTTTCTCTCACAAGATAAACTACTCATACAAATGCACCTTGATGTTACCCGCAATGCACGAGCATCTTGCTAGTAAGAATGAAAACAAATGATAAAAAATATTGGACGGTGGTTCGAAGTCATGACCGCGGGCACAACGGACAAGGTGGCCTTGTATTGGTATGCTGAGCCATCTGTTTTAACAGACATGAGTTGGCGTGGTGATTATACACACGCATGCATGCACACAAACTGCATGCACGCAACACTCACACGAACACAGGCAGCCACGCACGGACGCAACACTCACACGTACACACACAGCCATGCACGCATGCAACAATCACACGCACACATGCATGCACACACCACACGACCAACACACACTCTCACGCTCAAGTGGTCAACCTACACGTGCATGCGCACACATCAGGCCCTGACAGACACATACACAACCAGGTGGTTCTGCGCACGGGTTGGAATCTTGTCGCGCCTACGTAATTTTGTGTTTATCTGACCTTTTTCCTATGTGAACTGACATGTGGGACCCACAAGGAACGTGGTCAATTTAACTAGTCAACATAGTGCCACGCAGACTATTTGAGCGGTCAACAGAGTGCAATCCGATGCTAAACGGTGAGCAAGTGACCGTATAATCACCGCAAAACGTATATAGTGACTGTAATGAGCGTATTCTAAAGTCCGGTGATCGTATTATGCTTTTCGCTTGAAATACACTGACCGCCCGTGTATTTACCTCTTATCTCGCTCTCTCTGTGGAGCCGAGTAGGCCAACATGTCAGTGCCTAAATTGGCGCATGCCACCCCATTATTGCTATACTGGTTTCGTAAGAGTGAACAAGCATTCACGTCTACTGTACAAAACTGTAGATATGAGTTACAAATGCTATGAAGACGAATACAAATATTTGAATCCACTTTATGCCCAATTTCTCTCTATAGGCCCTCCAAAAGTACATCTCTACACGTTCTCACATGTTACATCTAACAACTATGCAATACAGCACTACTACTACACTCTAACACAATAAATCATATGTGTTTTTAGTTTTACTAGATCTCATATTGTTACTTGATTATTCAGTTTGCATACATTAAAATTTCCTTTGAAATGTATGGCTAGTATCATCTACCGCACGGGAAAAATCTCGCCCTTTCCTGTTTAATCGGGTTTGTATCGATGGATCGTGCGAAACAACAAAACTATAGTAGTACTACAGTACAAGTAACAGTTCACTAGGCCGCCGTGTCGTGTACTCCTCCGTCGTAAGAGTGGAGCGCTCGCTTTCATAAATGTTCTAGTCCCTTTCGCCGACATGTGGGGCATCCAGCAACCGGGTCCACGTGCCATACCGAAATAACAGTGCAGAACAGCAGGGGTGAAGCACCCCAGTCATGGCGCCGACGTAGTAATGAGCAATGAGGCATCAAATCACAAAGCTGCACCTTTCCCATAGTTAAGTTGGAGGGACAAAGTAATAATGCTAAAAAAAGTTGGAGGGATGAAGCAACCATCATTTCACTTGTTGCTCAATCCGCTTCTCCCTCGTCTTCTTCAAGTTAACCACGTGTTGCTTTTGCCGTTGTTCTGCCTCATGTAGGATGTGGATCGACTTGGTAAAGCACTGACACATGGGACCGCATGTTAGCAAACCGCCAGGCCAACGTCCTCTAAAAATAAGAAACCTCCCCCGCCATCCGCGCGGCAAAATCACCACCTTTTTACTAATCTTGATACTATAATTTTTTAGATCAATATAATTGAGATTTGTATAGATAGCACACAGGAGCAAAACCAAGTGGTACGGTTAAGGGCATCCCACTACAAAAAATACACTTCCATGATGATACGTGTTTGTCATAGTAGGTCACAGTTTCTTTCATGCATGTACATCCATGACGATTTTATGACATAATCAAGATAGTCATACCTGTGCTGTCGCAGAAGTGTTCCATGACATTACCAAAATTATCATCACGGAAGTGTCCACTTCCATGACGATAAATCGTGCGTCATAGAAGTGCTTTTGTCAAGGGTGACCGACACGTGGCATCGACCGTAACGGGTCGTCGTTAAGCTATCGGGTCCGGTTTTGGATCCGATAACCCGTTAACAGCCCAGACCAATGGGGATTTTCCACGTGTAAAATTCTCATTGGGCGGAGGAAACACGTGTTTGCTCACTGTTGGGACAGATGTCATCCACTCATTGGACAGGAGGCGCCTATGATACATCGACACATGGCATGGCCCAACAGAGGCCCATTCCAGTGAAAAGGTCAGCCCAGCTAAAGGCCCGCCATGTTTTTTCAGACACTAGTGGGCTGGCCCGTTAACAGCCTGCCATGTTTTGGGCCAAATTGAGGCCCATAGCTGATCAGGCCCGTTCACAGCCTGCCGTGTTTTGGGCCAAATTATGGCCCATATCGGATCAGGCCTCTTAAAAAGCCACTGTTCTTTTGGGCCCATTCTAAGACAGGTTTGTATTTTAGCCTGTTAAATGCACGTTTACCAGTTCGGACCAATAATAGTTTCGGCCTGTTAGCGGCCCGTGGTGCATCTGGGACATTGTCGGCCCGATTTAACTTTAGGCCCTTTAGCGGCCCATGCAGAAATTGGGCTATTTCTTGTCCGAAGTAACTTTAGGCCTCTTAACGGTCCGTAGCCTTCGTGGATAAATTTCAGCCCAACAGGCCTATCGGCCTGTAAATGGCCTGTGGAACAGTTAGGCCTAATTACAGCCCACGTTGAATCCGGCCTGCTTACAGCCCATCTAATAATGGCCCGTGACACTTTTGGGCCTATGGCCCGCGTGGATACCAGCCTGTATAAAGCCCATAATTTTATTGGGCCAAACATGCCCGAGATATATTTTGGCCTGTTAACTGCTCATCCTATTTGGGCCAAACATGGGCCTTAGGCAGTTTCTGCCTGTATTGGGCCGTGAATTTTTCGGCCCAACGCTAGCCCAATCTAGGTTTTAGCCTGTTAAAAGCCCATGGTATTCTCTGGCCCAGCTAGCTAGAACTTTACTCGGCCTGTTAAAGGCGGGAAACTGCTATAGGTTTAGACCTTCTAATGGCCCAAGATGATTATAGGCTCACGTTTTGGCTCATATGAGTAACGGGCCGGCCTGAAGACCGACAACACTGAGATCCACTAAACCTTCCGGCCTAAATTACATCATACCGACCAAAGAATAAACATAGACTATACAATAAAAAAATACGGCATATTACATCCACTGGGAATCAAAGTTCGCTACCGGTGATAATAAAGCGCAACGTGACCGCGGATTACATACACTAGGGATCAAAGGTCGCCACCAGTGCATATAAACGCGCCGACAAAAGAATATACAAAACTAAGATCACTTCAGAAGGCACTAGGCCTAGCCAGGACGGGCCCCGCAAGCAGTCGAACAAGCTGATGAGACCTCAGTTGTGTCAACGATAGATGATCCATCCCTAGCTGTATGGCACCATAGTGCGCAAGGCAGTCCTCTGACATCTTCTTTGCATCTTTGACTTCAAGTCGGAGCTGAGCTGAAGCAAGCCTTTCCGCTTTAAGTTGAGACTGAAGAAGTCGAACTGATTGAGGTTGTCTCACACCTGCTGGTGAGTAGCTTCAACTCACTGCCTTCATCAAGACGGGACCTTGGGGTCATCTCGCTGTCCTCAATATGATTTGGCTCACTATCTTCCTAAAGTTCTGCCTGGCATGAGAGATACGACTCTAAAAGAGAAACAAGGAGACACGTAACAGGTTTCACAATTATATAAGCAAATAAATGGATCTGTTTTGCATAAGGAACATGTTTTTACAACTACAATTTAAAACCGGTAGTTGTTGCAAACATCCAATCAGATGTAAACAACAAAGTAAACAGCAGTGGAGGAAATGATGCCTATCCAACTCTATACTAGAACAAAGTTTGAAGGCTTGAGAAGGATGAACTTACATTACATGTTAACACGGGCTGGACAAAGCCCTTCTTCATGTTGATGGAAGGATAATTCAATAAATTCCCCAAACAAAATTCTTTATAAGCGTTGCCATTATTCTACATTTTGCAAAGAGTAAATATAGATCAAATAATATTGGAAGAAATAGAGGATAATGAAGCTCAGGTGTAGACTGATGATACATAATCAAATGGCAATTAATTAAGTATAGGGTTACAAGGCAAAAGGTACTGACAAGAGGAATGCAGACATCAACGTGTGCAGTGGCATTGGCTTTATTCAACATTTTGGTAAGAGTAAATGTAGATATGATAATTTGGAGAAAGTGGAGGGCAGGACAGATAAAATGCAGAGTAATGCTAGACAATCAACTATCTCGCGATGCAAGTACAGTAATACCACCACCGTCCGTTATTACTTGTTGCTCAAATGGATGTATCTAGCACTATTAAGTTCTAAATACATCCAATTGATCAACAATTAATTCGAGACAGAGGGAGTACATGACAACATGTACTTACATGAGCAATCCAAAACTTCATAACCATTGTGTTAATTCTACATTTATCTAAGAGTAAATATAGATCTTATAATTTCAAGCAAAGGGAGGATAAAGAAGCGAACATTTACAGTGATGCTACATAATCAAACAGCGATGAGTGTATGTATGCTTACAAAGGGCAAGAGGTACTGACAAGAGCAATGCAGAGCCCAGTATTGTTGTGAGATCCTATGATCCTTTGAGCAAGGAGATTCATCTGAAATTAGTTTTCATACAAGAGAGAAGGTAAGGCACATACAGAAATTTAGGAGTTCAAATTTTGAATTGATATCATAGACAGTACCTGACGTTGGGCTTTCAACAGTTCTAATAGGGGTTTGGCCAGTGGAGTAGGGGTAAAGTGTGGTATAGTTGGGCCTGTGTTTTCTGTGGCTGCTGATCTATCTGATTTAACAGGTATCACTACCTTTTCCAAATACCTAGTTTGTACTGCTTGAGGATCTACACTCACCCTCTTCCTTTTGGACATCTATTACGAAAGAACAACATTTGACTGGAAAAACATAGTATGACGACACATGGAATAGGTACAGAAAATGGATAGGTATGGGATATACTCATATATGATGCTTAAACTAAGCAGATGGTGTAACAAAGTAGAAGTAATTCAAGAGGTCAGATGCAAAATAGGTGCGACCAATACAACCTTGCCAAGTTAGAGCAAGCACCTTGATGGGTGAATAAGATAGGCCATACTCCACCATGTCAAGTTTGTTAGCCAGTGGATTGTTCCGCAATTTTCCTCTCGTGTGCCCATTCTCATATTCATTTGATAATGTTCAATACCTGACATGCATGAAAACATAAAAACAAGTGAGATTATCTTTGTAATGCAGAAGTGATTCTAATCCAATACTGCCTCCCTGTAAACCCTTTTGTGCTATATCTGCAATTCTTGTGAGATATGCCATGCATGCTGTAATTTGGTATGTGCATTAATATAATGTGGCCTACTACCCAAAATATGAGAACTCTAGAAGTGATGGTACTTCGCAGATGACAGCTTCAACATATAGTTAAGAAGAACAAGTCGACTTGACCTGACAGATTCAAAATATACTAAGGGAGAACAACTCGACCTGACCAGTCGACTGCAAATGTCTCTGCTACTCTTCCCAACAAGGAACATACTTATTAAAGAAGAGAAGAGGATCATCGTAAAGAAGAGCAGAAGAGCAAGCAGATTGAAGATATTACAAGTCTTTCTATACAATGTCGGTTGCCCACCCATGATGAACCAGAGCGCACAGAGAAATACTATTCCTTCCGGTCTCTCCATATGTGGCTCACATGCATTTCGAAACTGAAGTAGGAACATTTAGCTGACCAATTAAACATCTCTCAGTTTTACTAATATCAGCATAATATCAGATTTGAATTTGTACAACTAAGCTTTTTTAGCTCGATGGGTGGAGAAGTGCTATTACGACACGAACCACGTAGGCTGATCATGGTCATCATAAAATGGGGAAACCGTAAGCATGATGAGTATAGTGTTGACCGTGGCAGTGGGATGGTAGATCTGAAGCTGCAAACCGTGCAAAGGGTAGTTAGCAACCGATGTTTGCTTTGAAATAACAACTAAGATTTGGTATGGACAAGAAAGTACAGTCAACAAGTGACAAAGAAATGTAATTCTGCTGTCTCTCTATATGTCGCGACATGCATTTGGAAACTCAAGTGGGACCTGTAGCTAACCAATTAAATGTGTCTGTTAACTAATATCAGTATCATATCGCAATCATATTTGAACAACTAAGCTTTGGAATTTTGAGTGTTGTGTTGTTTAGCTTGAAGGGTGGAGTAATGCTAGTACGACAGAAAGCACCTACGCAGATCATAGTAGAGTAGATAAAAGGGGAAAACCCTAAGCATCAAGAGTAAAATCAGGAAAGTGGAACTAGCTGGACAAGTGGGTGGCGCACATGCTTTTCGAAACGAATATAGGAACATTAGGTGACCAATTAAACATTCTCTGTTTTAGTAATATGAGCATCATATCAGATTCGTATTTCAACACCTAAGCTTTGAAATTATGAGTGGCATGTTGTTTTGCTTGATGGGTTGAGGTCTTGAGGAGCAGTGCTAGCACGACACGAAGTACCTACGATGATGGTAGTGAATATAAAGGGGGGAAACCATAAGCTTTACGAGTATACTGACCATGCCATGGCGGATCTGAAGGTGCAAACCGGACAAAGCTACTTCGCAACCAATGTTTGCTTTCAACTAGCCACTACGATTTGGTACGGACAAGAAAAGTACAGTAAACAATTTATGATCTATTTTCCGGGTGAGATCAATTACTTAAGCACATATGGAAGAGTACCACCTCTCTTGCGACGCCGTGTAGGCCCCTGCTGATATGTCGAGGGTGCTGCGGGTGCGATGGCTATCGGCGGCGGGGAAGAAAACTTTAGATGACAGACAACCGGGTTGGGGGATAAATCCCGTTGCCGTGGATGAAGCGGTCGTAGGAGCGGGAACGACAAGGTGGACGACGGCGGCGATGAAGCGAGATGACGTGATGAAAGGATCCTGGTCCGGCGCCATGGATGAGAGACGTCCATCTCTTGGAGTGGACGACGGGGTAGGGGTAGCGACTCCGGCAAGGTGGAGGATGGGGTGGCGGACGGAGGAGGCTGGCCGCAGTGGGGAGGTTGTTGTGGCGCCGATGGTGTATGAATGGGGAAATGGAGGGGGAGGGGGGATCTCAAACTTTGGGACGCGCTTGTCCGAAATGTGGGAAAGTTACGAACTTATCACTCGTTTAAAATTTCAGACATCACGTCGGTTGGGGATAGGACAGTAATCTCGCATCTCCCAAATATTTGCCGGTAGCGATTCGGGCGAGGAGAGGGTGTTTTGCCTCCCACGGTTGGCGCCCACGGTGTATGAACGGGGCTGACAGGTAGGGCGGTTGTGTCACGTCTGAGGGAAGTTACACATCTGCCCCTATATTTGCCTACATCGATTTCGAATGAGGAGAGTTTGTTTTGCCGCCCACCGTGTATGAATGGGGAAATGGAGGGAGAGACACATGTCTTTTGGACGAGCTTGAATCAAATGTGTTTTGCCGCCCACGTTTGGCGCCCACCGTGTCTGAATGGCCTCCGAGGCGGTCATGTCACGTCTGATTGAAGTTACTAGTCTACCCCTATCGACAGCAGTGTAACTCCGGTTGATAAGGATGTCAAAGTGTCAGGGGTAGATAGTAATTTCCATCTCGCAAACACTTACTTTGGGCAGCCAACAAATTATAGTGGGTGTTTAGCCGCTTCGTTCAAAACTTGGGAGAATTAGCATTCACATTTGTCCTGTGCCCTGGCAACTAAATTCAAATCCAATTTGTATTCGATTACGAATATCCAAAGATAATTCTACATTTTGTTATTTATTTCTTCAAAACCACAAAAATATTTATTCCACCTTTATATATGATTATGATTTAGAAATGTCGTGATCTTCGAATTCAGTAGGTTGGATACATTTTGAGTCAAACAGTTATTTCATCCAATACAATATGCTCACACGAAAAATAGTTCACCTTATGTCAATCATACAAGTGTTGAGGATTACATCGCGTAAAAAATTCGGATCATTAAAACACATGGACAACATAGGGGGTCTTACAACATAATCCATTCAGAGACATGACACAACATGAAAGTACAATAATCTATTGACAATTTCAACTGGTATCTAAAAAAGATATGGGATTACCCTGGGCTTCAGATAGCAGAAATAGCAGGACCTCCTCCGTCTTCAAATGCAACATTCTTACTTCCTCCAATTCTTGGGTTGCTTGCATAATGTGTGCAGCTAATTGCATAATTTCCTACCTCAAGATCAAGATTACCTCAATCATGGCAACCACACCATCTCTTTCTACCTCTAGTAGAGCCTCAAGAACTATAATATCTGTGCTCAGACTGCTCTCCGACGGTGTTGCCTCTGAACTGCTACCATCTGGTAACATGGATGGCGCACTGCTTCCACAAATAGATTCTGGGGTTGTACATTGTGTCCTAGTATGAACGACATCCTGAAAGGTTTCCGCTGGACATAAGTAAGAGATAGTTATCTCATGATCCAGGCAGTAAGCTTACATGGTAAATGACATACGAATTATTGTCGAGCATGGAAAACTATATTTAAATGGTTTGAAGCAGCATCAGCCGAAAAGAAATTAAAATGGTAAGATGAAACTAGGGATGTAAGTGGCAAATAAATGACATCCACCAGTACCATCTAGTTAGTTTTTGCTAGCTCCCTAGTTCATTTTCCTCAAAAAACAAAAAACTCTTTTGAACTATCATACCACTAGTGGACTTTAATCAGGATTAAACAGGATCCAGTTGACATCCCTAGTTGAAAGGGATTGTACCACTGCTATATTTAAGTTGCCAAGGCATCTAAGCAATTCAAATAATCTGAGAAAGCACTTAATAGTGTGCCCTCATATAAACTACGAAGACAGTCTTGTGATGAAGTTCGGATGAAAAGTTAAGGACTCAAATGAACTAGGAATGCATTTCTTTACGATAGTACAACAGGGACTGCTGACATATTGGCCAACTCAGGTATAGCCTAACAAGTAACAAACAAGCATTCGAATCAAGCAATACAGCAAAGCAGACAATTGAACTATTTGTAATTCTGTATGATTACAGGTTGAGGGCACAAGCCAAGAAAGCAGCCCACACACATTACATTTCACATGTACTAAATCACACTGGCTTACCATATGTTGTTGTGAAGCCTCACTGCTGTTGCAATGTTCTTTGAAGATATCATCAGCATCCCATGGTTGCAAATCTAGTTGTTGTTGTTGTTGTTTATTCTGCACCCTCTATTTAGGTAAAATTAATTTTAATCGCATGCACTGGTTCGAATTGATCATCAATGGTTCATCTAAACTAATGAAAGAAGGGTGTGTGCTGACATGACAATATATCCGCTTCACTCTATTTTTATGCTTGTTCGAGGTGCCAGCCCCAAAAGAACAAATATTTTGCTTAACGGGGTTGGCAGCTCCATAATTAATAGAAGCATCAAATTAGTCATGCAACTTGGGAAGATCAAGAACACAAAAAAAAGTAATGAACAGAGGCTCGGAGCAGTGATGTAATAGCTAGCATCGTAATATGTAGGGTAAAACGAACACAAAGCAGCGGAACCACATGCTAGTTTGCTGATGTGTAATTAAGCATAGAGAACATGAAGCAGTCTGATGGAACCAACAGGTGGCATTAGAACAACACCATTATCATAAATATAGCATGCAAGAAGTAAAATAGTAGCCAGTGATATCTAGGAAGTACAGTAATACTTAGGACAAAACTAAAGCATATTAACTATATGTGCACTGGTATGTAATTTAGCACATGTAACATGTTCATTGCCAGAAGTATGGCCCTACAGGTGCAAGCGGAATAACACGTCTCATGAAAAATTGAATGATGCCCTGAAGAAATTCAAAGGTGCGGTGCTTATGCTAAGAAACCGAACGTAGGCGCCGACCGTTGGATAATAGTACTTGATTCTCGACGGCGTATGGGTATCATTGTCAGACTTGATAGCTAATGATCGTCGATGGTGCTCGTGTTGTGGTTGAGTTTGGGACGGCTGTTGCCCTCGCTAAAGCGGCTCTGGTGCTTCAGTTGCGGCGCCTGTCGACATACAAGAAAGCTCATCTGTGGTAAGTGACCAGTTGCATGACAAAGAAGAGAAAAACCGAATGAGTACAAATCGAAATAACCTGATAAGGCTGCGGCGTTAGTAAAGCAGGGGCAGTGGAGTTGAATATGGTGTCCGTGGAGCGGGTCCGGTGCAGTGGACGAAGGGTTCGGCGGGCGCGGTGTACAGTGCTTTCGGTGAGGCAGATCTGTTGCGGCGGACGAGGGCTTGTATGAAGGGCCAGTGATGGGCCCGACGAGGGAGTCAGTGAAGGGCCTACACTGTGGTGAACGAGGGCGCCGGTTAAGCAGATCTAGTGCGGTGGACCATGATGGCGGTTAAGGAGATCTGGAGCGGTGGACAAGCCAGTCGCTAAAGCGGCTCCGGTGAAGTGGTGACTTGGCAGTTGGGGGTTCCAAGGTGCAGCAGGTAGATTCGGCGGGGTGTGAGGTCCACCGCTGTGGCAGAGGACTAGATTCGGCGGCTTGCCGTGGTTGGGGGGGGGTCGGGGAGGGGAAGGGGAGGGTCTCTGGGGAAGAATGTTGGGGGCAAAGAGGGGAAAACGATGGAATTACCAAAGCATCCCTTTTCCGTTCATGTGGCAGGGGTAAAACAGGAATATCACAGAGCTAAACTTTCGGGCGCGAGATATTTCGATGTGAGCGGGAAGTTTGAAAGCTTTTGGCGCCTGAAATTATAAGTGTTCCGCTCTTGTACGGTTGACTATGATATCATGGCCGAGAATTTATTTGTTTTGCACGCAAAAAAGTGCAAGTTTTGAAAATCAATGTCTCCAACTCGAAACTTAGATTGTCCATTCAATTCAAATATGGATCATTGAGCTAGTACATGCAAATACCATCATACGGTCCAATTCAAATGAAATTACAAATGTGTTTATCCTAAATATGATGACAAAAGCAAAAATGTGTATGTGTATGAATAAAGTGGATGATTATAAAGTTTGAACATGCCCGTATGTGTATATCTCTAGGTTTGATATATGAATTTGAAATCACGAAATCCCGGCTTAAAAAATGTACATCCATTTAAATGAATTACAAAAGCTAATGATGGAGTCGAATTCTAAAATTCCAATCTTAGGTTTGTAATTCTAGTACATCAAGGTATATCACGCATGTTCAAAAGTATGGTTATCTCATAGTCCAAACTGTGAAACAAATTGATGAACCATGAGTGCACACATTATTGACCATATATATCTCAATTACGCTAAAGTCCCTCAAATATAGACACCTCACTCATTATCTGAAGCCACCCCCACCCCCCCTCCGTCACCCCCACCCCCCCTCCG
>NC_057799.1:393204179-393224852 GCF_018294505.1 Triticum aestivum | reverse complement strand
CTATCGACTGGCTTCTCTCTCAAACACACACACACGCACACACACTACCCGACACCCAAGGAGTAGGGCAGCACCTCAATCTTGATAGTAATCTATCTACTCCTCGTTCAAACACACACACATACACACACACTCGCTAGTTGTGCCTCTGTGCCTACCGCGCACACTCTCGATACGTCTTTCTCTCCCTCCCCCTCACCCCGCCCCAACAATGACAGCAGAAGGGTGACAACTCAATCTGATCGTAATCTGTCAATTGGTTTCTCTCTCAAACATTGTGTCTCTGTGCCTCGCTCAGTAGCCCCCTCGATATGTAGACTTCTCGCGTGCACACTGCTGTAGTGACGATGATGCTGAACCCAGTGTGCCTCGTTTTTACCGGCCTCATGTGATAGTTTTCACCCTGTTTTCTGTTAATTAACAAGGCAACCTTTTCTTTGTTACTACTAGTGAATCCGAAATCATTCGGGGCAGACAATAAATATATCACTTCAACCCAATTATCGCAGTAACTATTTTAAAAGAAACTAGCTAGATGCCCGTGCGTCGCACGGAAAATCAAGATGCATTTGTATGAGTAGTTTATCTTGTGAGAGAAAAGGATGAACGAGGGAAGACCGTATTTGCGAACGTGGAGAGGGGTGTGGGTAAATTTTTGCAAAATTGCCATAGTTTTCTTCCTATCTGTTAGATATAAATCCGATGGCCTATATTGCAGGATGGCACGCACACCATCATCACCAACTCTGTTTTCTACTCCCTCCGTTCCTAAATATTTATCTTTTTAGAGATTTCAACAAGTGACTACATATGGAGCAAAATGAGTGAATCTACACTCTAAATATGTCTACATACACATCCGTATGTGGTAGTCCATTTGAAATCTGAAAAAGACAAATATTTAGGAACGGATGGAGTATAAGAGTAGACATGGAGATATATCAGCAGCATGGTCTACAACAAAAATGTGTTGGACTGGTTAGCGCCGGATGCTCGCAACGCGATGACATGAGTTTGAATTCTGTCTTTAACTTTAGATTTTTATATTATATATTACTTATTTAATATATACTTCTTTCGCTACTGTACTGACAGTGGAACCCACAGAGTACTTAGAATACAAGATTAAGGATGGACTTGTTTCTTTTTAACTTTTTGTACGAAGCTGTAGCCACCCTGCAACTCACGTGTACACTGTACATGCAATTAACTTTTTATAGAGGGACAATCATACACGTAATTAACTCCAATGGATTGGATGTCACTCTATTATTTCCAGCATAAGAGCATCTCCAACGGCAGCCGGCAAATTTCCTCCCATTTCCTTCCGCGGAGGACGACATCAAACGCCAGCGGCATACATTTTCACAACTCTAACCAACCAGATGAAATTCGTGCAAACACGGACTGATTTCATATAAGCATGAAGGATTTCATATAAAAAAAGTTGGATCTTCATATAAACATGATGGATTTCATTACATTTACATGAACTAAGCGGTGCCAATCCGGCTATCTTGGTACTCCCTCCATTCCCTTATACAAGGCCACAAACTCAAATTACAGGTACCAAGATAAAACTTAATGACTACTTTGCAAGTCAAATTTTCTTTTCGTTAACCGGGATCATTAATACGCCACAAGCATGCAACGAATGAATGGGAAGGAAGTAGCTATGTGTCATTGTGACTACATGCATGTAAGTATTAAAAAGTTGCTAGTACAAGAAAACACCATTAATTTTTGCCTTGGTTACTGTTGGTGGCCTTGTATTGATGCAAAATATATTTTTGATAGTGGCCTTGTATAAGGGAATGGAGGGAGTATAATTAATACTCCCTCCGTCCGGAAATACTTGTCCTAGAAATGGATGTATCTAGACTTATTTTAGTTATAGATACATACAATTTATCCATTCTTAGAACAAAAATTTCCCGCCAGCTGGAGAGGGAGTACATAATCTAAATGGCCGCCCGCGGATCCCTTTGTCTTCCTCATGTCCGGCAAACACTTTGCGGGGTCGACGAAGGTCCTCGGAAGAGACGAAGAAGCAAAGAAACCACCTGAATGCGCAGTCGTCGCCTCGACGGTGGCCTTCATGGGACTCAAGTGGCAGCGGCCTCCGTGTTCTACTTCTCCTCGATGATGGCGGCGGACACGGAGAAGCTGGCCACCGACTTGTCGCTGTCCACGCACCCGGCTTCTGTCTCTCCCTGCATGGCGCTGCCGCAGGCACGGGAGGCGCGCCCACAGACACGGGAGGCGCGATACGACGCGGCAGCGATGACGCCCGTACCGGTGTGCTCGCCGCCGTGCCGACGTGGAGCAACTCGCCGCTCCTCATCGAGCTGAACTGGAGCGGCGAGTTGCCGAACCACGCGCCTACTTGGGGCGGCAACTGGCTCCGTCGGGCCAAGCGAGGTTGGTGAAGCACCGAGCGGCCTCGCCCGTATCCGGAGGGCTCGGCGGGCCACCCAGCCGGGTAATATGCCGGAGAACGGCTCCTCGGAAGCCATCGGAAGAGTGGAGAAATTGGTGAAGGCGGAGATGGGGGAGCGGTGGAGGGGTGCGATTCTTGCCCGCTGTCTGTCTGGCCTCGTGTAAATAGAGGGCGGACGGTAGGAGCTTGGCCGGCGTCTGGCCTTGTTTAAACTGAGGGCGGACGGGAGGAGCTCGGCCGGTGTTGCGTTTAATTCCGGCCCGCTCATGAACGGACGTGTGGCCGGAGTAGGTTTCTCGGTTTGCATGCGGGTTTAACGGAGGGGTTTGATGGAGGCGAGGAGGCGTGTTCAGCCGGGCGTGCAGCGGGCGGCGCAATACTATTCGATTTGACAGCGGGCGGCGCAGTTCCCGATACGGCTTTAATGCAGACGAGTGAGGGAGTAGCGGTTCCCGAAATGTTGAACGACCAATGCATCCTCCTTCAATTAATGCATGAGGGAAGTAATGGGAGGAGGACCGGGAAAAGAGGCTGCATGATTTGAATGCAACGCAGTTTGCCCTCATATAAAGGCGCCCTCTCCATTCCAATGCATCTCCACATCGTACGCACCTAAGCATTTGCCCAAGCACCTACACTAAGCGCAAAAGAGCTCACTCCAGACCCATGGCGGCGATGCGCGCGAGCGGCCAGCGGCTGTGCCAGATGGTCCACGACGTCGGCCGGCGGCATGGCGCCGAGGATCGTCTCCAGACGGTGTTGGAGACCGGCTGGTGGATGGCCGCCGTCGACGCCAACTACGACTCTCAGTTGGACCAGATGATCGTTGCCACAACCAACAAGTTCACCGTCCTCAATAAGCTCACCGCGCGCCCGGGCTCCTCATTGCCTGCCACCCTAATCGGCCTCCATGGCCGGAACATCTTTCAAGCACTGGTGGCCCTGTGACTGCCCGCCGATGCCACGAAGAATGTCCACCTGTAGGTCGCGCTCGCCGCGAGGCGCCTCGCCCTGCAAGAATTCGTCGACCTACACATCCACGTGTACGAGCAAATCGTGTACATAGGTATCTACAAGGCCAGTGAGGACACTACGACGTTGGCCTTCCTCAACCGGCTGGAAGCCTTGGATGCCTTTGCTGAGAAGCACCTCGACCTCGCCACAAAAGCCGCCGCTCCTTAGCCGCCGGTCGGTGGCCCGGCGCACTAAGTTGAGGAGGAGGAGGTCGTACGTTGATGGATGCATCTTTCTTCTTGCCTTCTGTAACCACCACTGCGATCGCATCATCATCGTGGCCTTAATTCTTATTGCGGTGTTGCATTCTCGTTCCATTCAATACCGACATGTGCGATCCCTTTGCTTAATTATATGCATCACTTTAACTAGTACTCCATCCGTCAATTTATAAGTTGTGCTTACCTTTTCCATCAACTTCGTGCAACGCGCGGGCATCTTGCTAGAAACACTAGAACATGTCGGACCGCGTGTGACCAAACCGACGATGCGCCAACCTAGCTACTACGTACCCTACTTATCTGGCGGAAATAGCCCCGCCCTAGCATTTCCAATCGTTATTTCTATCTATCGATCATGCCAAGGAGCAGAACCAAAATGTTACAATTTATACATGTTTCTCTACTCCTACTCCTATACAAGACTTAGTTGGTGATGGTGGTGTGTCTGCCATCCATCGTTTCTGACCATTAGATCTGCATCTAACGGCTGTGAGGTAAGTTGTGGCATTTTTGCAACAATAGCCCACTTCTCTGCTCCAATTTGCAGAAAACCCCTTATTATCTTGAAAGCAACCACATCCCTCCCTCACCTCATCAAAACAGCCTGAGAAATATATACTCCTATAAAAGACTCAGTTGGTGATGGTAGTGTGCCTACCATACGTCGTTTCTGACCATTAGATCTGCATCTAACGGCTGTGAGGTAAGTTGTGGCATTTTTGTAACAATAGCCCACTTCTCTGCTCCAATTTGCAGAAAACCCCTTATTAACTTGAAAGCAACCACATCCCTCCCTCACCTCATCAAAACAGCCTGAGAAATATATTTTGAGTGAAAAGTACTCCCTCCATTCCTAAATATTTGTCTTTCTAGAGATTTTTCAATAAGTGACTACATACGGAGCAAAATGAGTGAATCTACACTTCAAAATATGTCTATATAATCCGTATGTGATAGTCCATTTGAAATCTCTAAAAAGTCAAATATTTAGGAACGGAGGGAGTAATATATTAGGAGTATATCAAAACAAGAGTGATTTCTTTAAAGTTTGTGAACAAGTACTACTATTCTACTACTTTGGATCTGTCGCAACGCATGGGCACATTGCTAGTAAAAGGAAAAGGCGTGTCGCGTTCGCCTCGCACTCCCCCCACACACGCCCGGGAATCGGGAGTACTCCACGGCCCGTCCGGCATGACACATAGCTTAGGGAAGGCGTGTTGCCTAGCATTTTCACTTCCATGTGGGACCGCCGTTGAGCAAACCGACTATTGGCAAACCGCACCCCGCCCGCCGCCGGGTTGGAAAACAGAAACGAGGGGAAGATCTAGCTGTAGCACGGAAGCCAAGAAATTTGGTGTCAGATGGGGCTCGTTGATAGAGTAGGAGCATTCCGTACTACTCTGCTCCTACTAGTACCAAGTTTGTACTATACAACTAGTACTACCACTATACAACTAGTAGGTACGTGCACGACACAGCATCGTAGGAACAAAAAACGGGAAGATCTTGTTTTGGGTGATTTATCTTTTTTTCTGTCAACGTAGTATGAATAATATGATGTCGGGGGCACCCATGAAGCTTATGTGGCTTGGTTGCATGGCTACGAAAGGTTAGAGAAAAATAAATAGATAATGTGTTTAGAATGCACTCCACTAAACAGATATACTTTGGATCCATTGCAACAGGCCGGCACATCTATATCTATACCCCCTATATAGTGTGTGAATAACTTTGAAAGTTGGTCCTTGGATGAAGCCAATCCGACAGTACAAAGATGGCAAATCCGAGCACTACTGGCCGTTGGATATCATCTACATTCCACCAGATTCTGCCACATGTAGAATCTAGAAGACTCCATGGTTGAACTTCATTCATGACTAACTTTGCCACAACTAAGCTTAGGCAAAGTGTGTCTGAAACAAAAAATGTGGCTAACAAAATGGCCACCACAAGTGTGGCAAGATTTGGCAAGAATTTGAGTCTATGACATGTGGACCATGTAGCTAGAAAAGTGTGGCAAGCCACAAGTGTAGCAATTGTCAGGACCAGTTTTCGGGATATTAATTTCCCAGAAAATGGCCCTTGTGCTCACCATCCCCAGGATTACTGTTAGCTGATGAGGCACCAACTTGATACAGAAATTCCAAGCAAAGTAAAAAATATGTAGTACAAGACCATTGTGGCCTAAGAGTACAACAAACGGTTTCTAGTGGTTGATGGCGGAAGCGGTTTGTGGTTCATCAGCGTCTATGGGACTCCATTTCCCACAGGAACAGCTAACCTGGATAACTCCTATCTTCGCGAGGCTGCTATCACCGTTGCTTAGGTTCCGGGGCTGTCATCGCAATGCTCCTCTCCAAGCAGGTAATCTGGCCAAGACAATAGCCAGGGACAAGACAGTGAGTACTTTCGAATGTACTCGCAAACATTATGAACACGGGTATAATATAACAAATGATAATCACGCTCTGAAATATTCTATGATCGCAATGTCAGTCACGAAATAAACAAAATCCATGATGCACGCATGCAGGTTGTTCGTATAAAACATGAATATGCAATCCGAGAATAGAAATAAAAAAATTGCACCGATCGGGTGTCTGAAGCGACGCCTCGAAAGGACGACAACAGAAAGCGTGCCTCAGTCGGGCGTCTGAGCGACACCACATAAAGGGCTTATAAAGTAAACAAATAACAAGCATGCCACAGTCGGGCATCTGAGCGACACCACATAAAGGGCTTATAAAGTAAACAAATAACAGGCATGCCACAGTCAGGCGTCTGAGCAACACCACATAAAGGGCTTATAAAGTAAACAAATAACAAGCATGCCACAGTCGGGCGTCTGAGCGACACCACATAAAGGGCTTATAAAGTAAACAAATAACAAGCATGCCACAGTCGGGTGTCTGAGCGACACCACATAAAGGGCTTATAAAGTAAATAATCACAATGAATATCCAGGAGGTAGAACCGTCCCAGGGATACTCAATAATTCAAGTAATAAAAAGGGTTAGTCCAATATAATAATAATCACAATCATCATAAGTCACAAGTCATGATCCATGTTCCAGTTTAGTAGTTTCTCCTCCGAAGACCGACACTAAGACCGACACTTGACCCATCTCAGACTGTAGTCCTTACCCATGGACACGGCTATTCGAATAGATTTAACCTCTGCAGAGGGTGTACTCTTTACCCACGAGTAACGGATTTCTTTAGTCCATCGGGACTAATTCCGTCTACGGTCTTTTAATTGAAAACACACCTGACCGCACACACCAGCCTAACTTACCGGTGTCTGGAATCACCCACGACACCTGTTAAGCAAAACTCTAAGTGGGGAGGCTACAACCTTGCGTAGCATGGGATCAAATTTATATCGCGCGCTCTAAGGGGTGCCCCCCTCTCGGTCCCAACCGGAAACACCCATGCCCCCAGACCAGGTGGCATACCTACCGGATGCATCCGATATCTTCCACCATGGCCTCTCTGTACGGTGTGTGCTAGGAAGGGGTTGAAAACTTACTGAACCGTACCCTACCTGCGGCAGGGACAAGTGGTAGTACGAAACAAGTATGGGGGTTACTGGAACAAGACTCGATCTACGGCCGACTCAGGAGGTCCAAGTATTCCCTGTATGATTAGCATAACAAATATATTTCAATTAACAGATAGAATCACCACTCATCATACCTCATCATGCCATACCGGACACACTCGTCTCGACGAGGAACTAGGGACAAGCTCGTGTCTACCCAAGACAGGGACCTTCCCAGCTTCCTTTCGGTAGGCATGAAAGGCATACGAAGATGATTACTATCACAAGCATATCAATTTCTAACAGCAAAGAATCTTCATTATGCACTCATGCGTATGATTGTATCGTCACATAAAATAACGAATGCTCCATGTCAAGGTGGTGTTGTAACCGTATCAAACAACACACAAAAATATTATGCCAGGGTTCAGAATGCTTGCCTTCAAGAGTATGCAAGGGGGTGCACTTTTTGAAAGTTGCTTCCTTCTTCAAAAATCCTATTTTTTGAAAATATTCAAATTAACACATACTTTAAAAACAGCGCAAAAAGTTGTCCTAGATATTTTTGAAATAAATCTTAAAATAAACTAGGTGGAATTTGAGAGAGGTAGGAAAAAGAATTAATTCATTTGGAGTTTTATTTAAAAAGATATAGCCAGTCAAAGTTTAGTCAAAATCCTGTTTTTAAAATAAAACAGAAAAGAAAACGTTTCGGACAAAATACGCTTTCGAGAGGAGGACACGTACTTCGGGCTTTACGCCTCCACTTAACCCGCGCGGGCCGACCCGTGGGTCACTGACAGTGGGCCCCTTGGGTCCACTGGTCAGGTTTGACCAGTCGTCCCCGCCTTCCTTTCTTCTGGCCGAACGGAGGCGGAGCTCCGGCGATCGCCGTCGGCGAACGGAGGCTCCTCGCGGGGTTCTGATGGCGGGGATGGATCCGCCAGTCCAGGGCGGTCCTCCCGGTGGTCGACAGGCTGGCGGGGGCGAAGGGAGTCGCCGGCGACGAGCTCCGCGGCGGAGGTGGCTTCGGGAGGATTTGGGGGTCTGAGCTACAGTGGCTCCCGAGCGAATTTGATGTGTTGGGGGGCTCCGCGAGATCGAGGGGAAGGGGATGGTGGCACTGGTTGGACGGGGGAGGCTCTGGTTGCGACGAGCGGATCCGGGGAGTGGCGGCGGCCGAACCTGCCGGAGATGGGGAAGACGGCCTTCCTCCGTCGATTGTGGGCTAGGGGAGCTCTAGAGGGTTGGCTTGAGGTTGCCTGAGGGCCTAGGCGAGCTCGGGGGTCCTATTTATAGCGCGAGTAGGTCGGTTCCACTGCGGCTGGGGATAAGCTCGACGGCGAACCGCCGTTCTGTAGCCTGCAGGACGACGTGGCGACGACAGGCGCTAGCGGACGCGCTCTTGGATAAGCTCGGGCTGCCCAGGGGCGAGCTGGCGTGCGGCTGTGGCTCGGGCGGCGCCGTCCATGGCAGAGACTGCTGCGGCCGCCCGCTCGCTGCCACGGCTGACCTGACGGCGGCGCTGTAGGGCGCCAGGGGGGCTTGGAGGGTTCTGGCGAGCGGATGAGGACGGGCGCGGCTCTGCGGGCGAGCAACGGCCAGGGGCGCGGGGCGAGTGAACGCGGCGGCTCGGTTGCGCACGCGCATGCAAAACGTGCACTCTGGGCACGCCCAGAGCACGCACGCGAGGTGTTCGGCCAAATGCTAGGGCATAGTAGAGAGCTCGAATGCCGCTGGTAGTAAACAGGCCTAGGTTAGTGGTAGACAGAAGTTTAGTGGACATGGTGGTTAGGCAAAGCAAGCAGGTCCAGTGCGCAAACTAAAAGCTATGTCAAATCTGACCATGCACATAAGGTGTTTGACAAAATGCCAAGGGCACCTAGGCATTTCTTGGGGTGGCCAAACTCTCCAGACTAGTGTCTCTCTAGATGCAAAAGGGGGTGGTAAGGTCAGTTGGTCAAGACTAGAAACTTGATAGTGCAAGTTTTTGAGAATACCATTTCTGGACGGAAAGTAAAAGGCATAGTTTCATGGACCAAAAATACTCCAATAGGTCCATTCTCCTGGACTCAAGGGTTTTGCAGGGTGGTTGATAAGCAGGAGAAAGATTATGGGCATTAGAGCAACAAAAATCAGAGTTGCTGTAGAAAAAGCCAAACTGGACCAGAGAGCAAAAGAGGATGTTTTGCTCAAATTTTCCATAGAACACCTGTGGGTTTTTGCATAAAGTTGAATAATATACTCCTACTAACATCCCCTAATTTTGGTGGAAGTTTTAAAGAAATATTTAAATAGGTTGTAGTGCAAAAGTGCAAACTGGACCAGATTTGAAAACTTGGGGAAAAGCTCAAAATCTCCAAATGACTAAAGAGTATTTTTGCACAAAAGTGATCTAGGAACATCACATGTCATCCCCAAATTTTGGTGGGATTTTAAAATGAATTTATCAAAGGGTTGCAGTGCAAATGGGACCCGAAAACTTATGAAAACCCTTTTTAGAGAAATACAGCTCAGGGAAAAATAATTATAAATAATCCCACTGATAAAAGAATTGTTTTATTAGAGAGGGTAAACAAGTCCAATAATAATTGGAAAGTTTTCACTTGGGGTGAAAACTCCACAACTTAGGAGAAAAGAGAGGTTCTGAGATCAAAAATAAATCCAGAAAAAAAAATTAATTTCTTAGCAAAATTTTAATAAACAAAACATGGTTAAATTTTTGGGGTGTTACAGCAATGAACCAAACACATGTCTGGTGTGTTTGGTAGGGTGTATGAAGGGTGCATGATCCCAAGAGTTCCCTTCTCAACCCATTTTTGGGTGTTTGGTAGAGTGTATGGAGGGTGCATGAGTCCACACTAGATTAGCACAAATACACTAGAAGCATGCATGAAGAGGGGTGTTGAGTTGAGCATGCATGAAGAGGGAACAACTATGATGAGACGAGAACGCAACCAAACACACTTGTGGCATGCCTAAGCTTAGGCGTGGCAACCTTCGGCTGCAAACCAAACCATAACTTTGAAAGTTGGTCGTTGGATGAAGCCAACCCACGGTACAAAGATGGCAAATCCGAGCACTACTGGTTGTTGGATATCATCTACATTCCACCAGATTCCGCCACATGTAGAATCTAGAAGACTCCATGGTTGAACTTCATTCATGACTAACTTTGCCACAACTAAGCTTAGGCAAAGTGTGTCTGCCACAAAAAATGTGGCTAACAAAATGGCCACCACAAATGTGGCAAGATTTGGCAAGAAGTTGAGTCTATGACATGTGCACCATGTAGCTAGAAAAGTGTGGCAAGCCACAAGTGTAGCAATGGACCAAACACATGTCGGCACGCCTAAGCTTAGGCGTGGCAACCTTAGGCTGCAAGCCAAACCATAACTTTGAAAGTTGGTCGTTGGATGAAGCCAATCCGACAGTACAAAGATGGCAAATCCGAGCACTACTGGCCGTTGGATATCATCTACATTCCACCAGATTTTGCCACATGTAGAATCTAGAAGACTCCACATGTAGAAGCATAATGCACAAACCACCAGAATCTCATGCGTGCAATGCACGTGTACCGTACTAGTAGTTGGTAGTAGTACGAAACAAATTCCGGGTTTGGCACGAGCTCGTACTGCGGGAGCACCACAAGGCCTGCCGCTAGAGTTACATTTCCCTCTCGGGGCCCATGGGACCGAACTTCAGTGGCTTAGTGCCTTAGTACAATAAGGTGATGTAGGCGGGCTGTAAGACATTAAATATTATATTTTTGCTTAGTTGGACGAGAGAGAAGATGAAAGAGAAGAGAAGCGGGCTACTAGTTAACAGCCGGCTGCATCACGTGCTCCTAGGCATTTTATGAGAGAGCGGGGTGGGTCATGTAACAACAAAGTAGTACATATTAATATTCAACTATTGTACTTGCTGGCTACAAGCTTGGCTATATGTGACGTGGCAACATCATATAGCCAGCAGCCGGCTATATTATTAACCATGCTCTGAGTCAATGACATGCGGACGTTGAATGCGGCTGGCCCACATGTCATTCTCATGGTGGTGGTGTGGTTCATGACTCACTCGTTCGAGATGAACCGGCCGGTGGTGGCGTGGCCGTGGCGAGGGTGCCACAGCTGGGCGTCGGGGTGTTACGAGGCGTAGATGGCCACACCGGCGGGTACTACCTGTAGTACAAAAGTACTCCAGCTGAGGATTGATGCCCGGGACGAAATGTGTCACAGCCGCTGGATGAAAATTCGATGGTGCGGGACGTGTGGTGTCATGAGTTCGTGCGGCGTCGTGGGAATCGCGTGTGGCTGTGGTAGAAACTTGATGATCGCCGCATTTAAGGTGGCCCACATGTCATGCACACCAAGGCAGAGGGGCGGTGCGGCTGAGAGGTGTGAGGCGCACGTCGGGGGACGTGGTGCCGTGGGTTGGAGCGGCGTCGTGGGAATCGCGAGTGGCAGTGGATGAAACATGATGGTCATCGTAGTTGAACTTCCATGGACAAGCTGTCATGTCTACGGACACATGCATTGCATACCCATCACTAGAAGGAGTAGTAGAGAAAGCTAGGCGGATAAATAGTTCCTTATAGTCAAGCGGACCCACGCTACTACTTGTTCCAAAGACATGCACACCATCGAAATAGTCCATCTATATCAATATACATAGAGAGGGAATATTTTTTTTACAAGAGAGGAAATAGTTCATCCATCCATAATGCCCTACTGCTGGTGCAGCATCTTCTTCTTCTTCTTCTTGTTCTCATTTTCTGTGGAGACGGCTTCGCAACAAGCTCTCTGGACCTTGCAGCTATCTCGAAACTCACATGGGCATCGAGGGCAGCATATTTTATCCGCTCGTACATCAAGGGATAATTCTCCCATCCAGACGACCTTAATGCCAGCGTCTCGTCACCCTTCTGAAGATTTATTCCTAGCACAAAATTTGCTACGTCGAATAGGGATGGTGTCGGTTTATCACAATCTTCTACAGGAATTTTTATTCTGGTTTGTAGGTCAGCGATGCTTTTCAAATCAAGGTTGTACAGCTCCAACTTCTGTTTGTCCCCTGTGATGGCTGCCCCACAAAAGTATATGTCCTCCCGAGACAAGAAATCATGAAGCTCACCTGGTATGGAGGGCGCGTGTATGATGTGGTACACCAAAACATCATCTTCGAGGCACAGCTGAAGGACAGCGGCACGTTGGATCTTCCCAGTGGCATGCTCCGTGTACTCTGCGTCGAGACCGATGACATTCATCTCCACCTTTTGGAGGGAGTTGGATACATTGTTGATCCACTTCCGAACAACCCTTGGGTGCTCGGTGACTGTGGCAACTATGCTCAACGAGCCTTCGACGAGGACATGTTGGACGCTAAAAACCTGCATCTCGATCTCTTTCGCCATTTGGAACCGCTGGACCGGAGGGCTATGGTTTGGAGAATTAGGATTAGATGGCTAATCTAACTGAAGAAGATGAGTATTTATAGGGGCTTCAGAATTACTCCAGGAGGATGTGAAGAGGTTAAAACAATATGAATGCAGTGTGGTTTGGATGCAAATGAAGATCAAGGAGCAGTGAAAAAGCCGAGGAGAATCGGTTCCCGATGGAGAAGTAAATGGGAGAAGTTATGCGCATGCATGAGGAGAGGTGCGGTGGTTTGACTGCTGCATGCAATGGATTGGACGGGCTCTTCGGTTGCCTTTTCTCTCTCCCACGCGCATAGAGTGGCCCACTTGCATGCTGCAGTTTATTGGCTGGAGTCGGGCTGCAGCTGCTCATGCGTACGCTAATTAATGATGTGAATGCGGGGCATGGAGGGAAATGGGCGCATGCAAAAGGGTATATACGCAGACTAATTAGAGAAATACTGAAAAAAATTATGCGCAGACAAAAGAGGACCGGAGGGAGTACTACTCATGTTCCTACTACGGTTAAGGAATATGCGGTTAACCTCAAAAAAAGAAAAGTCCTTCTTCGCGCTTCCACATGCACGAGAATTTGGTTCTACTCGCAATATGGATGATAGCTGGAGGATGAAGTGAACCCAGAGGCATGCTAGCACGGGAGTCTACTCATGTTCCTACTACTCCTACTAGTAGTAGTAGTACAACTGTGGTACACTTGATGGTCAAAATACTATTATTCATCCGGTCCTCACAGTGAAGTGACAAGACCCTGCGCCCGAGGTGACACCAGTCCAGGCGGCATGTCCGGGTTACCAAAGTCAGCCTCACCTTGTGCACTGTGCAGTCACTGTCACTGCCGCTGTATAGCATGCCTCGCCTCGTCTCCCTCTCCCCTAGCACCACTCCATCTCCATCTCCATCTCGCCGGAGATCCTGAGGTCACTCTTCATTATCTCACTGTGCCCCCGCATACCCTCGCCTCGCTCGCCTCCCCCAGTACCACTATTCCCTCGCTAGCCGCTCCAGCACCGACAGCCTTCTCCCCCGTAAATCAAGCCCCCCAAAACCCCACCTTCCAAACTCCACCATGGCCGAACGCGAACCGCGCAGGATCCATATGAGCCGTGATTGGAGCTATCTCCCCAGTGATGTCCTCGACCTCTGTTGTTCGTGTATGGATATGTTGAGCGCCCTGCGGCTGGCTGCATGCTTGAAGGGCATGCACACGGCCATCGTTGAAGCGAGGCCTAAGCTTTTCAAGACACCCTGCTTGCTGCTATATGGTCTTGCGAGATTGGCTCACCATGAACGGAGGCGTACATGATGCACCTCGACTTCAATCTGATCTCCATTAGCCGAAACTTCTTTGCAGGTATGTAGTGGGTCGCTGTACATCATTTCCCTCGACTTCGATCTGTCACCATCGCCCGAAACTTCTTGGCAGGTATGTACTAGGTCGGCATGAACTCCCACTGGATGGCTGCCGCCAGAGAAGATGGTAAAAAGTTGGTGCTCATGAACTTCCAGACCTCCCATGAGATTATTCTTCCTCCGTTGGATTATATAGAGTATTACCATCACGGTCCTAGTCATCTAGATTACCGCGTCAGTTGGACGGACCTTGTTTTGCAGAAGATTGTAATCTGCCAAGTGCCCACACGACATGCGGATTACGCAGACTTCAAGCTAATTGCCTTGTTCAACAACTCCCCTATCTTTACGCCGGTGCCTTCTTTAGATGGAGACAACTCAACTCACAGTGGATCGTCGTCAAAGCTGATACACACTTCTGTGATGCTATTGAACACAATGGCATCATCTACACGATCGACAAAGCAGATGGCACCACGTTTTGCTGGGATGGCGCGTGTAAGTTGTTTCCGTCTCATGTTAATGATGACGCCATGACACTATTTGAACTTTTTGTGATGATTGGCATATCCCTGTTTGAGCAAAATTTGAGTAGAACTATGGCAATGTATTAGAGACGCCGTAAATCAGCTATATTTGGAATGAGTTAATTCATGCGATTGTGATCATGTCATTACAGCCAATTTGTACCCCTGAATAATCAAATGTTTAGGAATATATGGATATTCTCCTTATTTTACAGTAATCTATATACTACTACTAAATATGAGTGTGTATCAATGGCCATGTTAGTTTCCTCATTTTCATGATGTAGAAACATGCACCACACTGTTGGTTTCATCTAACCATACATTAGGGAAGTAAATGTGCATATGGAGAACTCTATATTTGGAAGTAGTGAAATCCTGTAATGCTTACCATGTGTACATACCTATATTTGCCCTTCAGCAATCAATGGCTAGAATAATATCCTCACAAAAAATTTGCCCACAGAACACGAGTATATAACAATGCATGGTCTGTTAGTTACCTTGAAGAATTTGTTTGTGAGGACAGAACATGATTCCATAACATGCATGACATGGTAGTTTCCTGTGAAGAATCGATTGCGAGATAACATGAGTATAACCATGCATGGCACTTCTATATTTTCAAACCCAGTATACATTTCCCTGCATTTTCCTCCCAGTTCCAACAGGGACATATCAATGTTGTTTCTTGCATTATCCTACTCATACTCTGAACAATGATGATCTTACATTAACAATGCCTGTCCTTTTTGATATGATGCAGTGTCCCTACAGTTACGGCCCTTTGTAATCACACCACCTTTGCCAAAAACAGGGAAGCACAACTGGTTCCTTGCTCGATCAGACAACGGCAGAAGACTGATGATCATTCGGACACATGAGCCCGAAAAGTTATATTGCAAAAACCCCACTGTATACAAGCACCGTGAAATACGTGAGTATCCGAACAGTGGCTGTTACGTCTATGAGCAGGATACTAGCTTGTTGGGGCCTTCGGGATTTTTTAGTTGGAGGCGGGTAAACAGCCTTGGTTCACACTCTCTGTTTCTCGGACTCAATTATCCGATTAACCAGGAGATCACCGTTGGCAAGGACCTTGATGGCAGAGACGCTCTGTTTGCTATGGAAAACTGTGTCTACACGGCAAGCCCTAGGAGTTCGAGAGCAAACTCCCCTGATTGTCAACGATACAGCCTGCAGGCAAAAGAAGGTGCGAATGACAAAGGCATCCGGATTAACTTTGATCCTTGGATGTCTCAATTATGACAGGCAGTGATGTGGTTCAAGCCTTCTGGTTGATAGGTAATTGGGCTGTTGCGTCGAAAGGGTGGAGTACTGGTGTCTCCGGATCATTGGTCGCTGAAGCGGGGCTGCAAATTATGATGGTGTTGGATCATCTCTTTGAATGACTTTGTTGTCTTTGCTGCTTGTTCTGGATGGGTAGTTCTTTCTTTTGTTATGCATATTCCTTGTCATTTGGTCATCCTCGTCTATGTCACTCTTACTATGTAATAGTTGGCTCTGTTTAGAATGTCATTCTCGTCTGGATCACGAGAGTCTGAGCACTGCAGATGGGTGCATTTTGGTGGTGTAGCAAGACTTCTTATGAACTATCATGTCTTGCTGTTTATGTCAGTAGTAGTCACTAGTCAGTGTTTGAGTGTTGTATATATCGTTGTTTCGAACTGTTATTGTCTCGAACTACTGGTGGGCTAAATGAGGGCATCACCATTCTCCAGTGTTCAGAGTGTATCTCCTTTTTTCAAGTTATATAATTTGAGCTCGGTGTCTTTTCGATGATGTACACTTGTTTGGGCCAGTGTGGTGTCGTTGAATATGGGCCGAGTAGTAACGCAAGCCAAACAGGTCCATTATGACTCTCAGGCCGGGCTCTCAAAAGATCCTAAAAAAAGGCTGGGCTCTCCAAAAAAGAAAGAATAAGGACTCTTAGGCCGACATGTGGGCTCCACCGGTGTTTTCGTGCGCTTGCGCGCCGAGAGCATATTGGCACATGTTCGAAATTAAAGCTACCTTTTCATCCCCAATCTCCCGCCCCTCCCCCACCTCTGGAATCTCGATTCCTACTCCAGTTCCCCCAAATCCCCTCCTGTACTCCCTGTACTCAAGCTCACTATCATGTCGCCGGTCAACGCGGATCTCTGAGCTGGAGATCCTGAGGTCCGTCCTGCCTTCGGTCGCTGCGTGCTGTTGCTCAACAGTGGCATGGCGGCGCTTGACGACCAGTTTGCCGGCAAAGTGCTGATGGTAACCATCAATGGCGACCGGCCTCCCGTCTCGCCGGACGACCTTGTCAAAGCTCTTGGCATTGTGCACGGCATCCAAATAAGTGACTTGCTCGTCGAAGTCTGTCCGCCACCGGCTGATTTCTTCCTTAGGTTCCGGACAACTTTCGGCTGCAGTTGTGTGTTCGAATCTTCCCGGCGTTTGTTCTGCGATGGCGCGCTGGTGAGCTTTGATCGGTGGCACCCAGGATGGGGCTCGGTGCCCTCTGAGCTTGAGTTTTAAACAAAGCTTACCTTCCACGGCATGCCTCGACGTGCTTGGAACAGCGAGTCCATGAATGAGCTTATCAACGACCTTGGAGGTGAGCTCGTAAGTATGTTTGTTCCTCCAGACAGCTGGGCTCTGACGGGTATGGCATGGATGAAGAAGCCGTCCACCATACCGAAGGTGATTGGTGTTGAGATACCGGTGCAGGAACCGGGGTTGTACTATTCGTCGCCACCAAGGCCGTCGCGGACCACGTTAGGGATGTACCTGTATCGAGTGTTCGTGCATGTCGAAGAAGTGGTCAATCCATCAATCGAAGTCCTGCCGCCACCGCTGGTGCTAGGGTCCGTCAACGATGTCCATTACAGGAGTCAATGTCAGACTTTCCCCGTGTTGCTCGGAACGATGGATGGCACAGGGCCTACTCCATCGCACGGTGGAGGCCACTGCTTCTTTGGGAGAAGAGGCAGGGCTGGCTGCCTGGATGTGCTCTAATTTGAGGTAACAACTGAATCTTGTCAGATACTAGTTAAATTCGAGCTATGGGTGTGAAGCACTGATGTGCTAGTACATTTGATTGTGACCTGTTCTAATTTTGTACCTGAACTTTTTTTAGAAAGGGTTGTACGTCAACTTAATGTGCTAGCAGAACTTATTGTGTTGTCTGTCTGTTTTCTTTGCACAACATTCAAGATATTTCCCTGTCATTGATAAAGAAGATGAACCGTTATGTACGAGTTCGTTGGTTTCAACATAGCCCTACCCGTAGCGATCCACTGCTTCCATCCTGATTGTGTCGCCTGCGTGAAATTTTTGTATGCAAGTTAAGTGTGCTATGATGTTCTATATGATTGTGTTAACTATATAAGTTTTTACTGAGCATCAGCAATGCATATGGCTGAAAGATGTATTTACGAGCATCGACCGATGGGTCTCTCTCTCTCTCTCTCTCACACACACACACACGCACACACGCACAAGTGGGACCCGTTGAATTATTTCTTTGCTCGTGACAGCTTTTAATTAGGTTCCACTATAATCTAACTTTTTTCTTAAGTTATTAATTGAGATCAGTGACTTCAAAATGTTGTACAGAAGACTTGTTTGGGCCTTTTCGGCGTCGCTGAATGTGGGCTGAGTAGCCATGTTAGGTTGTACTGTACTACACAGGCCTTTTTTCAACATCAACAATGCAACTGGGCCGACAGTTGTACACAATATCCGGGTCAACTTGTTATTCTCCGCCCCGCTGGGCTGCAAACTTTCCTAGGAGGTATGCATTAGGCTTAACAAGAAAATGGACTTTAAGAAATAATAAATGGGATGTAATTATAATAACTGGGCAGTAACTATAAAAAGATGCACCAAACGCGTAATTAGTTTAAAAAATATATTATTTTCAGAATTTGAAAATTTTAATTTCATTACTTGTTGCGTGCGCAATATTTCGTTGGATTTTAACGTAATACAACTTTTTTTTGAAATTATATTTAATCTGACTAGAAATTTCGGATAAAAATATTTGGGATCCCATAAAAATGTGGGAATTTTTCTTGAATTCTGTTTTGAGCGATTGGTTGAAATTATTAATCGTTGTCCTAGCTAGAAAATGGGCTATACTTTTAACAAACTATAAATGGGCTATAGTAAATTACATTAGAATTAAAAAATGGGTTGTACATTCTTACAAATCGCAAATGGGCTATATGTTCTCAGCCACACGCTTGTGGGCCTTCTAAGTTGACGCGTCCCCTAAAAAACTAAGTTGACGCGTATGCAAGGCTTTGCCAACAACACACGGTTCTGGCAGCTGTGGCCATTGGATGTCCACCCAACGGATGTCGTGCTTCTTCTTCAATCTCGGATATTCTTGCTTCAGCCGCCCAAAAAATGATTCCTCCCCTGACATCTGGGGTGCACCGTTTCTGAGGCTGACCTGTGGGCCTACTAAGTTGACGCGTACCAAGGGCTTTATCAACTTAGTCAATATAAATGATTCTAGCTGCAGTGACCGTACGATGTCCATCCAACGGCCGTAATGCTTCTTCAACCTCTGGTCTTCTTGCTCCAGCCGCCCAAAGCAGCGCCGGTCGTGCCGCGTGCTCCTGCCTCCCGTGGCCGGCTGTGATGCCGCGGAGGCCTCACCGCCCCCTACTACTCCCACCGCTGGCCAAGCCATCCCTCTACTCACCCACAACCCCTGTTATTCCGCGGCGACGGCAGCCTCACACCGCAGCCGAACCAGTGAACCCTCGTACTCCTCTCCGCGCGGGCTTCCACTGCCGCGTCTTCCCCGGCTCCGCGTCGTCCCCTTCCTAGGCCTCGCCGTCGTCCACCGCCCTGGTGCTCTCGGTGCGGCGTGGTCAACGTGGTCAAGGAACGGCTTCCATCGGAAGAGTACTGTCGTGGAGAGGCTGACAGCTGGGTCCACGGCAGCCGCAAGGAAATGCCTCCTTATTACGCGGAAAATAATTATTCCTCCACCTGACAGCAGGGACCCACCGGATAGGCAACTGTATTTCGTGAAAAAAAAACGTTTCCCCCTGACTGCTGGGACCTACCAGCTACATCTTCGCACGCAAGGAAGTGCGTCCGGGGCAAAAAAACGATTCGCCCCCTGACTGCTGGGACCCACCAGCTACATCTTCGCAGGCAAGGAAGTGCCTGACAGTCGGGACCCACCTGGTCGAAGCGTACGTAGCATTGTCATTCTGGTCGCGAACGTGTACGTACATACTGGTCAATGTAGAGGCGCGCACATGTTGTAGTAGAGGCGCGCACATAGCATGTACACGTACGTACAGCGGCCAGTGTGCAAGAAAGAAAATACGGCCACATACGTACATACGGGCAGGGTCTCGAACGCCTACTCGCGCATACGTACGGCCAGGGCTCGTGTACATGGCTGGGTCGGAACGGAGAAACAGCGTCGTCGTCGTGTTCATGGGGAGCCAACCGGCTAGGCCGGAATGGAATGCGTCGTCGTGTTCATCGGGAGGGCTTGGACGGAACAGCCGATGGAAACGAGGCCTGGCGTACCGCAGAACGGAGGAAACGGCCTTGTGTTCGACCAGCCATGTTTGAAACGGGATCCTGTTCATCGGGAGGGGTCTGGCGTACAGCAAAACGGAGGAAACGGACCTCCTACGGTCGAAACGGGGGTCCTGTTGATCGGGAGGGGTGTGGCGTACTGCAAAACGGAGGAAACAGACTTGTGTTGGAGCGCTACGGTCGAAACGGGGGTCCTGTTCATCGGGAGGAGTGTGGCGTACCGCAAAACGGGACTCCACGGGATACTGTTCATCTCCACCGTCGACCCCTCCAGCCTCCACGGGCTACCGTTCATCCACCGTCGACCTCCTCCAGCCTCCACCTGCGACTGTTCATCCATGGGCTCCTGTTCATCCAGCCTCCACCGCGCGCTACTCCACCGGCTACTGTTCAACCAGCCCTCTCCACGGGCTCCTGTTCAACCACCCCTCCACGGGTTACTGTTCATCCTGCCCTCCACGGGGTGGTCCTGTTCATCCTGCCCTCCACGGGGTCCTGTTCATCCAGCCCCAACCGGCTCGAACGATCGGGGTACTGTTCATCAAGAGGCAACACCACGGGGTCCTGTTCAT
>NC_057799.1:393192088-393203763 GCF_018294505.1 Triticum aestivum | reverse complement strand
CAGAGGTAGCATCGATCGGCTTCAGTTAGCAGCAGTAGCGAAGGAATCGCTCAATCGGGTTCAGTTAACAGCCATCGATCGATCGCTCGGGTTCAGTAACGCGTAGCCTGCAGTGCAATCGCGGGTTCAGTTAGAGCCCAACGCCTCGCTTGGGTTCAGTTAGAGCCCAATGCCTCGCACACACGCGCATACGTACGAGAGAAACGCGCATCGCTCGGCCCCCGACCACCCACCGTAACCGGGGACTCCCCGATATTTTCCGCGCCCTCGCTTCTACCACGGTTTTTTCCATCATGGACGGCCCAAAGAATGTCATGTAACTGCGTCTCCAGCCCGCCCAAGACGAAAAGCCCATTTTCTGTCATGATTTTTTGTCATAGAAGTAGGACCCCACCACATCTATGATGATACCGGGTTTTGTCACAATTATCGTCATAGAAGTGCCATAAGTATGACAGAAAAGATTTTTGTTCGGCCCAAAATGTCACGGATGTGTCTTTTTTTGTAGTGTAATGGGCGGGCACGATCTCTATTTTGACAAGAAGTGCCAATGGAGGCTGTGCCTCGAAACGTGAAGCGGGAAGCGTGAAACTGGTTCGAAATGTTAAGAAGCCAGATGTGACGTTTCGCCGAAAAAGTTGTGAGTAAAAAGACACTGTTTTATTTGGATATCTTGCCTTCGTGGCTAAGGGTTGTAATAATTATGCAGAGCCAGATACAATTCCTTTATTCGGGGAATTGTTTCAAAGTGTTTTAGGAGGAACCAGCCTTGCAATGCCGAAGACAACCCGCGTGCCAAACACGTCGTCATCGAAGACTGGTTTAGGGGCTACTAAGGGGGTCCTGGATTAGGGGGTCCTCGGGTGTCCGAGCTATTTGATATGGGCCGGACTAATGGGCCGTGAAGATACAAGTAGAAGACTTTCCCCCTGTGTCCGGGTAGGACTCCCCTATGCGTGGATGGCAAGATTGGTGTCCGGATATGTTATTTCCTTCCCTTACAAACCGACTCTGTACAACCCTAGGTCCCTCCGGTGTGTATATAAGCCGGAGGGTTTAGTCCGTAGAGGCTATTAGAATTCTAATAGGCTAGACAGCTAGGGTTTAGCCATCACGATCTCGAGGTAGATCAACTTTTGTAACCCCTATATTCATCAAATACAATCAAGCAAGACATAGGGTTTTACCTCCATTAAGAGGGCCCGAACCTGGGTAAAACATTGTGTCCCACTTGTCCCTTGTTATCCTCAATCCTCAGACGCACAGTTCGAGACCCCCTACCCGAGATCGGCCGGTTTTGACACCGACAGCGATCTCCTCGTCTTGCGGATCTCTGCCCTTAGCCTAAAGGTGCAGATCTACAACCAGA
This sequence comes from Triticum aestivum, assembly GCF_018294505.1. Taxonomy (NCBI): domain Eukaryota; kingdom Viridiplantae; phylum Streptophyta; class Magnoliopsida; order Poales; family Poaceae; genus Triticum; species Triticum aestivum. The sequence continues at coordinate 393,202,394 of NC_057799.1, read as the reverse complement.
ACAACTCCATCATGTGAAGGGTGAAGGAAATATGCCCTAGAGGCAATAATAAAGTTGTTGTTTATATTTCCTTATATCATGATAAATGTTTATTATTCATGCTAGAATTGTATTAACAGAAACTTAGTACATGTGTGAATACATAGACAAACAGAGTGCCACTAGTATGCCTCTACTTGACTAGCTCGTTGAATCAAAGATGGTTATGTTTCCTAGCCATAGACATGAGTTGCCATTTGATTAACGGGATCACATCATTAGAGAATGATGTGATTGACTTGACCCATTCCGTTAGCTTAGCACTTGATCGTTTAGTATGTTGCTATTGCTTTCTTCATGACTTATACATGTTCCTATGACTATGAGATTATGCAACTCCTGAATACCAGAGGAACACTTTGTGTGCTACCAAACGTCACAACGTAACTGGGTGATTATAAAGGTGCTCTACAGGTGTCTACGATGGTGTTTGTCGAGTTGGCATAGATCGAGATTAGGATTTGTCACTCCGATTGTCGGAGAGGTATCTCTGGGCCCTCTCGGTAATGCACATCACTATAAGCCTTGCACGCAATGTGACTAATGAGTTAGTTGCGGAATGATGCATTACGGAACGAGTAAAGAGACTTGCCGGTAACAAGATTGAACTAGGTATTTAGATACTGACGATCGAATCTCGGGCAAGTAACATACCGATGACAAAGGGAACAATGTATGTTGTTATGCGGTTTGACCGATAAAGATCTTCGTAGAATATGTAGGAGCCAATATGAGCATCCAGGTTCCGCTATTGGTTATCGATCGGAGACATGTCTCGGTCATGTCTACATAGTTCTCGAACCCGTAGGGTCCGCACGCTTAACGTTCGGTGACGATCGTACTATGAGTTTATGTGTTTTGATGTACCAAAGGTAGTTCAGAGTCCCGGATATGATCACGGACATGACGAGGAGTCTCGAAATGGTTGAGACAAAAAGATCGATATATTGGATGACTATATTTGGACATCGGAATGGCTCGGGTGAGATCGGGCATTTACCGGTGTACCGGGAGGTTACAGGAACCCCCCAGGAGGTCTATGGGCCTTATTGGGCCATAGTGGGAGAGAGGAGAAGGGAGCAAAGGAGGGGGCGCCCCCAAGCCCAATCCGAAGTGGGAGGGCCCCCCCTTCCTTCCTCCTTCTTCCCCCTTCCTTCTCTCCTAATCCAACTAGGGAAAGGGGGCAATCCGACTCCCGGTGGGAGTAGGACTCCCCTTGGGGTGCGCCTAGGAGGCCGGCTGTCGGTGTCAAAACGGGCGGATCTTGGGTTGGGGGTCCCGAACTGTGCGTCTAAGGTCGATGGTAACAGGAGACAGGGGACATGATGTTTACCCAGGTTATGGCCTCTCTATGGAGGTAATACCCTACATCCTGCTTGAATGATCTTGATGAATATGAGTATTACAAGAGTTGATCTACCACGAGATCATAATGGCCAAAACCCTAGAAGTCTAGCCTGTATGATTATGATTGCCCCTACGGACTAAACCCTCCGGTTTATATAGACACCGGAGGGGACTAGGGTTGTACAAAGTCGGTTACAGAGAAAGGAATCTTTCATATTCGGGCGCCAAGCTTGCCTTCCACGCCAAGGAGAGTCCCATCTGGACACGGGAGAGAGTCTTCGGTCTTGTATCTTCATAGCCCATCAGTCCGGCCCACGTTACATAGTTCGGACGCCCGAGGACCCCTTAATCCAGGACTCCCTCAGTAGCCCCTGAACCAGGCTTCAATGACGATGTGTCCGGCGCGCAAATTGTCTTCGGCATTGCAAGGCGGGTTCCTTCTCCGAATACTCCCAAAATAGTCTTCGAACGCAACGAATGTGTCCGGCTCTGCAAAACAAGTACCGCACACAACCGCAGAGAGTATAATATTTCACGAGTCTAATCTGCTAACAACTTTTTGTAGCGTGACATCACGTCTCTGCCCGGTTATTATTTCGAACCGTTTTTGGCCTGCCGATCCACGTTTCGAGACGCAGTTTTATTGGCACGTGTCCCCTTATTGCGGGATTCTCATCAATACGGGCATGGGTAATCCAACCGTGCCGTCTGCGCAGCCCTTGGGAATAGGCGAGTTCTAAGGCGAGTGGGGAGGAGTTTGATATTCACTGCCTTTATAAGGAGATAAGGATTCCTTTCTTTCACCCACGCCTTCTCTCTCTCTGCCCTCCCATTCTCGAGCTCCAACGCCCAAGTCCTCATCTTTTCCGCCTCAAGAAAGCACTCGATCATGTCCGGATCTGGAGCGCAAGGCAAGTGGATGGCCTCCTCCGTTAAGGAGAAGGACATCACCGAGCTTCGGGAGGCCGGGTACCTAGCCAAAGAAATCGCCCACCAGCTCCCGGCCAAGGGGCAGATCGTCCCCACCTCGAAGCCCAATGAGAGGGTGGTGTTCATCCCCCACTTCGTCTGCGCGCTAGGGTTTCCCCTCCACCCTTTCGTCCGCGGACTCATGTTTTATTACGGGCTAGATTTCCATGATCTAGCCCCAAACTCTTTCCTCAACATCTCGGCATTTATTGTCGTGTGCGAGGCCTTCCTCCGCATTCCACCCCACTTTGGACTGTGGCTTAAGATCTTCAACGTGAAGCCGAAGGTGGTAGATGGCCAACACGCAGAGTGCAGAGGTGCCATGGTGAGCAAGATGCCCAACGTCACATGGCCCAAAGGTACCTTTGTGGAGACCGTCAAAGAGTGGCAGAAACTGTGGTTCTATATCACAGAGCCCCGCGACGCTACCTGGGCCGCGGCTCCCGAATTCAAGTCCGGAGCCCCAATGCGGCTCACCTGCTGGGTAGAGAAGGGCCTGAATTGGTCTTCGTCGGACGAGCTGACAGCGCTGCAAACGCGCATCCAGAGCATGGTGGACAAGAACATCAAGCTCGTCAACGTGATCCAGATGATGCTAGTCCGCCGGATCCTTCCATGCCAGAGCTGGACTTGCCATTTATGGGAGTTCAATTCGGCCGAGCACCAGACCTTGCAAGGGTTCTTTGGAACTACGCACGCAGACATCTGGAAGGTGCTCTTTAAGGGCAACGAGACGCGGCCGGAGACGACCGAGGATCGTGGGCACGACCTAGCCCATCCCGCCAGTGCGGTAAGTCTTTCGCGTTTCAAGGTGTATCCTTTACTTGCTTATTCAGGGAAGATACCCAAACCCCACTCTTTATTTTTCAGGGCTGGACAAAGAAGCGGAGCGGATTAAGTGTCCGGCTCCGCTACCCGAGGAACCAGCCATCCCGCTTCTAACAAAGATGCTGGTTCCGGCGCCCTACCAGGCGTCGGAGAAGAAGGCCAAGGGGGGCAGAAGTGGCCCCCGCCGCAAGGGCGCTTTGGACGCGACGTCCGAAGACACCGAGACTCGCTCCTCCGCCGCTGAGGACGACGTCGAGGAGGAGGAAGAAAGCAACTCCCCCCCCTGAGGGGGGAAGGAAGAAGAGGGCGGCCTCCACAAATCTGGAGGCAGAGGCGTCCAAGAGGGGGAAGGGTTCCCTCGCGGATAACTCAGCGTGGGACATCGATAGCAGCCTAGAGCCGCGCCCCCGCGACAAGCCCCTGGCCGAATCGTGAGTACTAAAAAAACCCGGACGCATTTATATATCCGGCCTCTCTACTTCATAGTCTTAACATGTTGAATCATGCACTTGCAGCCCGGCTCGGTCCGACCTCGAGCGGTCCTCATCTTCGGGGAATTCGCTGGACCTGAAGGTGATGGACAGCGGGTCCCTTCCGGCGGCCTCTTCTCCCAAGGCCATGGATGACACCGAGGTGTTGTCCTGAAGAATCCCAGGCCAGGGAGAGACTCAGGAGGACGCCAGGGCGGCGCAGGAGGGTAAAACCTCGGCCGCTGGACACATGGGGGAGCAAATCCTCATGGAGACCGGCGATGGGGGCCATATTCAGTCTAGCCCCCAGCCGAATACGGTCCCGGAGACCTATACGGCTCCGAAATCCGGTGAGTAGCCTCCTTTGAAAGAAGGAGGTGTGCCTATTCCGCCGGTGACCTCTGTCCAACCAGAGGCACCGGATGCTCTCCTGGAAGCGCTGCGAAGTGCTTCCATTGTGGAGGAACACCGTACCCTCATGGGTACGGTGATTGAAAAGATTCAGTCCGTGAAGAGCGGACTGACCGAAGCTTGCACAAGCCTTCTAACAGGCTTTGAGGTAAGCAACGCGATTATGTAAAAAGAATGTCACCGTATAGACAGTAGCCCCTGAGACTCTGTTCGGTGTTCGAAAAGAAAAGCCGGAAAGAGGATCAAAGAATCTTTGCAGGAGACTAACCATATGTGTCTATGTCATTGAGCAGGCGTCATTGCTCACTGCAACCTCCCACATTGCCGAAGTCTCCGGACTAAAGCAGAGGCTGGAGTAGGCCGAGGACGAGCTCGGCCAAGCAAGGAAACAGCTGGAGGATAAGCAAGGTATGTAATGACCTGCTGTATATTCAGAAAGAATAAATGATTTGTATTGACCATAGTGCCATGATATTTGTAGGAGCGGCGACCGAGGTCGAGGCCCTTAAAAAGGCGCTGGCCGAGGCCGAGGAGAGAGCTGCCAAGGAACAAGCCGCCCGCGAAAAGCACGAGGCCAGGGTCGGTGAGGTCCAGCAAGAGCTCCAGGATGCCGTGAAGAAATGCGAGTCCTTGGAGCGCGATATTGCGGCTCAAGAGACCGAACTCGCCAAGGCTCTCCAAAGCGCACAAGATGCCCGAGTTGAAGCCCAGGGCGCTCTCCAGGAGATTCAAGAGGCCAAGAAGATTGCGACGGGTAAGGCCTTCATTATGCAGAGCAAATATGTGAAGAAGAGGTACCTCTTACTAACCCGGATTTGGAGTTCTCCAGGAGCGTTTGTGGATTTGCCACGCAGTGTTTCTGACGCTGCGGAATTCTTCCGAGCTGAAGAGGGGAGCTCAATGGAGAAGCTGTTTTGGTCGCAATACCTTGCGCCAGAACATCCGGTGCCCTTTAGCGACCAGCTAGAACAGCTGGTCGAACTGCATAGGGTGGCCGAACTAGCCATGAAGGATTTAATAATCCAGTTGTGGCCTGCTGAAGCTATACCCAGCAGCTACTTCGGGATCATGAAGCGGCTGGTCAATGCCTGCCCCCGGCTTGACGTTATCAAGCGATCGGTCTGCATCGAGGGTGCGCCGATGGCCTTCACCCGTGTCAAGGTGCAGTGGGCGAAGATGAACGCCGTCAAGCTCGCGACCGAGGGACCGCCCGAGGGCAAGGAGCACCGCACGCCCGAGCTATATTTTGACAATGTCCTGGAGGGATCCCGCATTGTGGCGGGGCAGTGTGCGAAAGATGTGATCTTTGAATGAATACATTCATATTATCTCGCCCTGTATTATGAAACAAAGTCGATTATGTAATATAATGCTTTGTTTAAAATTGTACCTCCTGTGCGGCCGTTTTTATGAAGTCTGAGAGTTGGCCAGTCGTCGGCTTCAGCCCCCACGTAGATAGTACGGGGGTGTTCGGGATGGAATCTAAACACTCTTGATCCAATTGTTTCGTCCTTGAAGGAGGTGTTTAGCGCAATGAACCAGGCAATCGGACTATGTGGCTTTATCACCCTCACTTAGCCAGAGGAGTTTGACAATAAAAATTTAGGCGCAGCCCCTAGTATCCGAACTAGGGTGCTGTAAACACCTGATCGGGTAAGAATCGATTCATCGCATAATGCGGAAAAAAAGAAATCACTAAAGATTTGAAACCTCCGAAGAGCTGACCGGCTCACGCCGCATCATGACAGTCAACTTTCGGCTTTCTCTACTGAGGTGCTCATCCGGATAAACCAAGACACAATCGCAGTAGTTCTCCCTTTACTACCCTAGCCAATATAGTGGAACGTAAGGTAGTAAGCACAGGAGCCGGGCAACCCAACTATTGAACAAAGACATGATTCGGAGCCAATGCATATAATGCTAAATTCCGGGTGCCGAACTATACTGTAAAAAGTGACTTTGTTGCTGTATTATGGGGCGCAATGAAGCCCCTGGCGGATTAAAGCGTACCAAATTGTACGGGTGCAATCTGATAAGATTATCAAGATAAAAAAGAAGAGTAGCAGGCTAGTGCCACAGAAGTTGGGCCGCAAACTGTTTCCATTATAGTTTGATTAATACGTCAAAGCGTATTTGTACAAGTAGTGCAATAAGCAACAGGGCTATTTAATATGCCACGACCAAGGGAGAGCTGTGTGCGGGTCCTGAAAACAGGTAGAGTGAACGTTAAAGAGACCACCTAGAAATGCCCTTACACGTCAGTGCTTCTAGCCGTCTTGGTGTATCTATCCTTCGAAAGGACCGGTGATCAGGCCGTCAGGAAAGGCCTGTGGAAAATAAACCTGAAAAGGATAAAAAGGAAAAAGTGAAAGTATGTGTGTCCAGGGAAGGTCGAGCCGTATTATGGATCACAGTCTAGTTATGCCTCCGTCAGTGCCCATGGTATTTTGAGTGCGTAGTTATGTACGCACGGTACAAACGCCGCCACTTGGTCGGGACTGGGACGGAGGCCAAATTGCTAGTTGAGCTCTTGACGAGCTGGGCTGTCCTGCTGCAGAGTAGTCCGGACTCGTTTGACAGTGTCTGGGAGCTCGGCCGCGAATTAAGGTTCTGCTTAAAAAGGCCGATCTGTACTTCTGCTACTAAAGCAGCGGTGTGCTCCTCGGTACGGAGGGAGCGTTCCGTGTTTCCATTGACTGTTATGACGCCGCGTGATCCGGGCATCTTGAGCTTGAGATAAGCGTAGTGTGGCACCGCGTTGAATCGAGCAAATGCGGTTCGTCCAAACAGTATGTGATAGCCACTGTAGAAGGGGACGATATCGAAGATCAACTATTTGCTTCGGAAGTTGTCCGGGGATCCGAAGACAACCTCTAGTGTGATTGAGCCCGTACAGCGGGCCTCTACACATGGTATGACTCCTTTAAAGGTAGTCTTGGTGGGTTTGATCTGTGAGGGATCAATGCCCATTTTGCGCACTGTATCCTGATAGAGCAGGTTCAGGCTGCTGCCACCATCCATGAGGACTCGCGTGAGATGGAATCCATCAATTATTGGGTCGAGGACCAGTGCGGCTGAACCGCCATGACGGATACTGGTCGGATGGTCCCTGCGATCGAAAGTGACCGGACAGGAAGACCATGGGTTGAACTTTGGGGCGACTGGCTCCATTGCGTAGACGTCCCTGAGCGCGCGTTTGCACTCCCTCTTGGGGACATGGGTAGCGTATATCATGTTCACTGTTTTAACTTGGGGGGGACTTCTTCTGTCCTCCTGTGTTCGGCGGACGAGAGTCCTCGTCATCATCCTCGCTTTGCGACCCCTTCTCCTTGTTCTCGGCATTTAACTTGCCGGCCTGTTTAAAAACCCAACAGTCTCTGTTGGTATGGTTGGCTGGCTTGTCTATGGTGCCATGGATTTGGCATGGACGGTTGAGTATGCGGTCCAAGTTGGATGGGCCCGGATTGTTTCTTTTATATGGCTTCTTCCGATGGACAAACTTGGGGCCACTGAATCCGGCGTTGACCGTCGTGTCGTCAGTATTGTCACCGTTGCTTCGACGCTTGTGCCTGTTGCATCGGGGCATGCCGTTGCTATTTTTGGCCTCAGAGGTGCCAGCTTCGCTTGCAGTGTTATTGCTACGGGCTAGCCAACTATCCTTGCCCGCACAAAAGCGGGTCATGAGTGCCGTGAGGGCTGCCATGAACTTCGGCTTTTCTTGGCCAAGGTGACGGGCGAGCCATTCGTCGCGGATGCTACGCTTAAAGGTCGCTAGGGCTTCGGCATCTGGACAGTCGACAATCTGGTTCTTTTTAGTTAGGAACCTAGTCCAGAATTTCCTGGCTGACTCTCTAGGCTGTTGAACTATGTGGCTTAAGTCATCAACATCTAGAGGTCGTACGTATGTACCTTGGAAGTTGTCGCGGAAGGCGTCTTCCAAGTCCTCCCAGCTGCCAATAGAGTTTTTAGGCAGACTGTTTAACCAGTGCTGAGCTGGCCCTTTGAGTTTTAGCGGGAGGTATTTGATGGCGTGAAGGTCATCAGCGCAGGCCATATGAATATGGAGAAGAAAATCCTCAATCCATACCACGGGATCTGTTGTTCCATCATATGATTCGATATTTACGGGTTTAAACCCTTCTAGGAATTCATGCTCCATCACTTCGTCAGTGAAGCAGAGCGGGTGTGCGGCGCCTCTGTATCGGTCCAAGTCACGACGTAGTTCAGATGTAGCCTGTCTGAGGTGTTCGGCCCGGGCATGGTTATGTTTGTCACGTCCGGCTAGATGGCCGTCGTTGCATGTGAGGGCACGCCCCCGCGATCCGTAGATCGATCTGGTCTGACCTGCTCTGTTCTTTAGGTCCTGCCGCAGGTCATATGTATAACCCCGAGCTGTTTTATCTCTGCCTTTACGGTGAGGTGGGATGGGCTGGTGTTCGGCTTGAGGTGCCGCTTTATCCCGGCCACGTGGTGGTCGATCAGCCGCATTACGCGCTGATGGTACGGGCTCCAACGCCTCGTCATTGAATTGGGGTAACAATTTGCGCTTCGGGTAACTTTTGGTTGGGCGTTTGAGGCTGTATTCCTCGACTGCCAGGACATTAGTCCATCTGTCGTTGAGCAGATCTTTATCAGCTTAAAGCGCTCATGCTCGAGAGGTTCCTCAGGCACGATGAAATCCTCGTTGCCGAGGCTCACCTCATCCTCGGAGAGTGGAAGCTAATTACTGTCCTCCGAGTCTTCGTTTACGGCCTGTTCATCAGGGCTGACTCGCCCGTCCTCCCGTTCGTCCTGTTCGGAGGTTGGCTCAACGGGGTGTTCCTTGTCTTCGGCATCGTCCGGAGTATTGTTTTCTCTCGTGCCGGTGTCGCTATCTTTTCCACGGCGTGATTTAGAGCGGCGCCGCTGACGTCGGTGTTTTGGCTGTATCTCAGGCGGTTTATCCTCGACTGGATCCTTCTCGTTATTGCCATTGTTCTCTTTGGGTGTATCCACCATGTACACGTCATACGAAGAAGTGGCCGTCTAGCGCCCGGTAAACGGCGGGTTTTGGCCTTGCTCCTCTTCGGCATCGTCGTCCATACCGTCGATGTCTTTGGAGCCGTAATCGAGCATGTCGGTTAAGTCTTCGATAGTGGCTATGAAGTGGGCGGTGGGTGGGAACCGAAATTCTCCGTCATCAGCCTCTAGTTCGAACCGGACATAATTCGGCTGTGAGTCCCTCGCTAAGGAGAGTGTTTTTAATGAGTTTAGCACATCGCCTAAAGGTGCGTGCCGGAAGATGTCCGCGGAGCTGAATTCGACGATCGATGCCTGATCAAGCTCGACGTATGCGGACGCACGTGGTTCGGAACCTGTAGCCGGAAACGAGTCCGAGGTTCCGGTGGCACAGATTCCACTCGAGGTTGGGTCTGCATGTGGCTCCAACGCCGCTGAGTCTGCGGCTTCCGTGGCGGGGTTGAGCTTCCCGTCCTCGGATGGCGCGATCTGCTCCGGATGTAGGGCCAGAGCAGTTACAGTGTAACACCCCGGATGTAACTTTCTATATTTGTAACTCCAACTCTTGCCACTTTTGGCTATGTGTTATGATATTCCCTTCGTGGTCGGGTTTTGTCTTTCGTTTTGCATTTTGTTCATGTCATGCATCTCATATCATGTCATCATGTGCATCTCATTTGCATACGTGTTCGTCTCATGCATCCGAGCATTTTCCCCGTTGTTCGTTTTGCAATCCGGCACTCCCACCTTCTCCGGCGCACCCCTCTTGTTTCATTTCGTGAGCGGGTGTTGAACGTTCTCGGAATGGACCGAGGCTTGTCAAGTGGCCTTGGTATACCACCGGTCAAGTTTCGTTCCATTTGGAGGTCGTTTGGTGCTCCAACGGTTAACCGGGTAACCGCAAAGTCCTTTTGTGTGTTGCAGCAAAAAACCCCTCCAAACAGCCCAAAAACACCTCTAAGTCACCTCCGTGCTCTAGGTCGTTCGATCACGATCGTGTGGGCGAAAACCGCACTCCATTTGGAGCCTCCTAGCTCCCTCTAGCTATATATATGTGAGTCCCCCCGAAATCTTCGCAGATCAAACCCTAACCTCGTCCCCTCCGCGCCGCCGGACAAAACTCCCACCGACGAACGTGTCCGCCTCCCGCCGCCGCCGCCATGTGTCGCCTCCAGATTCGCCGCCGCCCGCGCCCACTTCGTCGCCCGCGCTGCGGCCCGGAGAGCCCGCGTCAGGCCCTCTCG
>NC_057799.1:393167745-393191769 GCF_018294505.1 Triticum aestivum | reverse complement strand
CAGCCCGCGCCGCCGCGGAAGCCGCCCCGCGCGCCGGCGCGCTGCCCCGAGCGCCTCCTTCCTGCATGCCCGTGCGCCTCCCCGAGCTTCCCCCACGCCGGCCCCGAGCGCTGCCCTCTCCTTCCTCCATCTCCGGCGATGAGCAGCAGCTCCGGCGAGGCGAGCTCCAGCCGGTCCCGAGCCAGATCTGGATCGAACCCTAGGTTGACTTTTTCCTCCCTCAAATCCTAAGTCCTGAGATATTTACAATACATGCTCATGTTCATCGCATCATAACTCTCTGCATATAGCTCCGTTTCGTGCGTGTAATATATCAAAATGTTCGTCCCTAGACGCTCTTTATTTTGTTCCATTGCACCATGTTCATTTGAGTCCTTCTTGATGCCCAAATCTCTGGTGCAAGAGTGCTACTTGCTGTTATCTGCCGTTACTTATCAGAAATTGAGGATTTGTTATTTTTGTTGCATTTAATCTGTGCATCTTATGGGCATGAGCTCTATATGTGTTTTGATGTATGCCATGCCATCTTTACAGAGGTGTATGCCATGTATTTTTGTGATCTCTGTGGTGACTAGCACAAGCATACAAACTAGGCTTCGTGATGTTTCTGATTTCAGGGACTTAGTAATTTTACCAAGTCTGTGACTGCTGTTATTTTGTTGCTTTGTATCCATATGTCTACAGAGAGATCCATGCTCCTTTTGGTGATGTTCAGTAAGGATGTTTTGTAGATATAGTTGTGCTCTATCCATTCATGCGCTTGTTTGCAATTATGGAGTGACATAGCATGACTCAATATTGCTCTACTTTTGCTATAAAATATTTCTGGCAGATTGTTAACATGATATTCAATTTTGCCAAGCTTGTTGTAGTTGTTTCATACATGCTATGTACTTGCTTTTGCCATGGATAGCTTCATAAACATGCCATATTTATGTAGGTATGCTTATTTTGTCATGCATTGCTTTCTGGTGAGTGAATCAAGCTCACCAAGATGCCTTCATATTACTGTTTCTGCCATGCTCTATTTTCTGTCAAGTCTGAAACCTGTTAACGAAACTTGCTATGTTTACATGGTTGCCATCATATCTTCTGGTCCTTTTTGGCTTATGGTCAGTAAGGGACTTTTGTCATATGCATTTAGTATATTCAAGCATCTCCTGTAGATTACTGCCATATGCTTTGTTGCTATGTTGGAGTGATGTAGCATAGTTACTTGTTGCATTCTAAGTGCTATCATGCTGTTAACCACAGATTCGTGTCATTCTTGTTTTGCTTTCCATTTGCAAACCGTGCATCCGTTTCCGGTGATCTTTATATCGATTTCGACCGGAATCATCTCATCTTTCCAGTGGCATGCTTGGTTTGCCAAGTTACTGCCTTGTTCATCATTTTCCCTCCGGAGCACGCATATGCATCGCATATCACATCTCGCATATCATTCATGTATTGCATCATGTTGTTTGTGCATTTCCCGTGTTTGATTGTGGTTCCGTTGCTTGTGTTCTTGTTTTGGGTAGAGCTGGGAGACGAGTTCGTGAACGAGGAACCTGTTGAGTACGCTTACGAGGATCAAGCTTTCGACAACTCTGAGAACCTTGCAGGCAAGATGACCATACCCTCGAAATCACTTCTATCTTTGCTTTGCTAGTTGTTCGTTCTTTTGCCATGCTGCGCTACCTACCACTTGCTATATCATGCCTCCCATATTGCCATGTCAAGCCTCTAACCATCCTTTCCTAGCAAACCGTTGTTTGGCTAAGTTACCGCTTTTGCTCAGCCCTTCTTATAGCGTTGCTAGTTGCAGGTGAAGATGAAGTTGGCTCCATGTTGGAACATGGATATTTTTGGATATCACAATATCTCTTATTTAATTAATCTATATATTTGGTAAAGGGTGGAAGGCTCGGCCTTATGCCTGGTGTTTTGTTCCACTCTTGCCGCCCTAGTTTCCGTCATACCGGTGTTATGTTCCTTGAGTTTGCGTTCCTTACGCGGTTGGGTGATTTATGGGACCTCCTTGACAGTTCGCCTTGAATAAAACTCCTCCAGCAAGGCCCAACCTTGGTTTTACCATTTTCCACCTAAGCCTTTTCCATTGGGTTTTCGCGAGCCCGAGGGTCATCTTTATTTAAACCCCCGGACCAGTGCTCCTCCGAGTGCTGGCCCAAACCGAGCGATGTCCGGCGCCCCCTGGGCAACCAGGGTCTATGCCAACCTGACGTCTGGCTCATCCGTTGTGCCCTGAGAACGAGATATGTGCAGCTCCTATCGGGATTTGAAGGCACATCGGGCGGCTTTGCTGGTCTTGTTTTACCATTGTCGAAATGTCTTGTAAACCGGGATTCCGAGACTGATCGGGTCTTTCCGGGAGAAGGTTTATCCTTCGTTGACCGTGAGAGCTTATGATGGGCTAAGTTGGGACACCCCTGCAGGGTATTATCTTTCGAAAGCCGTGCCCGCGGTTATGAGGCAGATGGGAATTTGTTAATGTCCGGTTGTAGAGAACTTGTCACTTGACTTAATTAAAATACATCAATCGCGTGTGTAGCCGTGATGATCTCTTCTCGGCGGAGTCCGGGAAGTGAACACGGTTTCTGGGTTATGTTTGGCGTAAGTAGGAGTTCAGGATCACTTCTTGGTCATTACTAGTTGACGACCATTCTGTTGCTTCTCTTCTCGCTCTCATTCGCGTATGTTAGCCACCATATATGCTTAGTGCCTGCTGCAGCTCCACCTCATTACACCATCCTTTCCTATAAGCTTAAATAGTCTTGATCTCGCGGGTGTCAGATTGCTGAGTCCTCGTGACTCACAGATTCTACCAAAACAGTTGCAGGTGCCGACGATGCCAGTGCAGATGACGCAACCGAGCTCAAGTGGGAGTTCGACGAGGAATGTGGTCGTTACTATGTGTCTTTTCCTGATGATCAGTAGTGGAGCCCAGTTGGGACGATCGGGGATCTAGCATTTGGGGTTATCTTATTTTCATTTGGATTTGACCGTAGTCGGGCTATGTGTGGATTTTGGATAATGTATGAATTATATTAATGTATTGTGTGAAGTGGCGATTGTAAGCCAACTCTCGTTATCCCATTCTTGTTCATTACATGGGATTGTGTGAAGATGACCTTTCTTGCGACAAAACCACAATGCGGTTATGCCTCTAAGTCGTGCCTCGACACGTGGGAGATATAGTCGCATCGTGGGCGTTACAAGTTGGTAATCAGAGCCATCCCCGACTTAGGAGCCCCCTGCTTGATCGAATCGCTGGCGTTGTTGAGTCTAGAACAAAAATGTTTTGAGTCTTAGGATTATATATATCAGAGAGTAGGATTATTTTTACTCCTCAGTCCCTTCGTCGCTCTGGTGAGGCCTCCTGACGTAGAAGTTTTGACTCTTCTCTCCTCAAATTTCACTAAAAAAAATTTAGGATCACGCGGGTATCTTAGAATCGTTCTGATGGTTTTGTGACGAGAACATTGTTTTTGGTGCCTCCTGACATTTAGGGGTTGTGGCAATGTCCCGGGGAGTTGAGCTCCGAGGTGTTGTCGTCACAATTTTATCGTTGCAGTTCTGGAATACATGAGTTTCGCCGACATCGAAATCTCTTTTATGCAGTTGTTGGTGAGATCACCTCGACGCCACCCAGTACTGGGGCGGGAGTTCGGGAGTATTGCCATAACTCGTATAACGGATGCTTTTCGAAGGTTGAGGTACACGATTTCTGTCGGAGTAAATGGCCACGGGTAGCCTAACCGACTGCCCCTGGTTCTTCTGAAAAAATTATCAGGCCTTCGGGCCTCCAAGCACTCCAAGCATTGGGCCGCCTTCCCTGGCCGGCTACCTCTGAAGCCGACTCCCAGAAGGCGACCCAGCCTCAGCAACCCCTCCCCGGGACGACTACGGGGTAGCTGACTCCAAGAAGCCGGCCAAGAAGAATGCCGACTCCAAGAAGCTGGCCGAGACCACAACCACCAAAGCTACACCCACATAACGGTGACAAGATGGGGTGTGGCCACAGTGCGGCCCACTACCCCCGAGGCCCGAGGCAGGCATGGCCACAGGAGGCCGTACGGGATGACCGTCTCCTGTTCGGCTCGGCACTGTAGCCATGCCAGCCTCAACGTCATCCACGACCGACTCCTGTACGGCCCGCAGGCGCCGGGCCCCTTCCGCCAGAGAGAGGCGCGGAGGCGGCCCGGCCTCCCCCAGTCGACCGAGGGTGTAGCCGGCCCCCAGAAGCCGGCTACCCCCTTCCTCGAAGCAGGAGCCCCATTAAGGAGACAAGACGAGGTAAGGCTACAGTGAGAGCCCCCGAGGCGGCCCACTGTAGCCACGCTTACCTCGACAAAGCCCTCGTCATCAGAGGCGAGGCTACAGTAAGCAGCCGCCGACAAGACCCTAGGCGGTGGGGCCGGCCTGTCGACCAAGAAGCCGGCAGCCGGCGGGACCCACCAGTGGGCGGGACCCAACAGCCGGCGGGACCCAACAGCCGGCGGAGAAGCCGGCGAGCGTAGACACTGACGGCTGGGACCAGTGCCCAGCCCGATTACCATTGTACCCCCGGGGGTAGGCCTATATAAACCCCCCGGAGCACCCATGCAAAGGGTTAGCTTCTGAACACAGCACACACACCATAGAGATAGAGAGAAGCATGAGCTAGCCTTGTTCTTCTTCTCCCTTGAACCCAACAGCTCTAGGAGCGATTGTAGCTACCTTTCCTTGATCTAGTGATCATGCGGAGACCCCACAGAGCAGGACTAGGGGTGTTATCTCCTCGGAGAGC
Source organism: Triticum aestivum (assembly GCF_018294505.1). NCBI lineage: Eukaryota > Viridiplantae > Streptophyta > Magnoliopsida > Poales > Poaceae > Triticum > Triticum aestivum. The sequence continues at coordinate 393,186,980 of NC_057799.1, read as the reverse complement.
CCCGAACCTGGGTAAGATCCGCCGGCGTGCATCTCTTCGCCTCATCCCGTTTCCAGGCACCGGCGATGTCTTATTGGCACCCACAATGATAAGCCATCCGTTGGCATATGTCGCACCAACCACCTGAAAATTTCAGAAGGTTTCTTGGTTATGTGTTGACGGATGGATACAGCTGGATCTAGGGATTGCTAGTTTGGGTGATATATTTTGTGTCCCCTGTATCCCCAACACCAGATTGCATAACCAGAAGGTTTTGGGAGTTTATAAGTGGGAATTCAAGTAGCTCCTAGGATATCTTTCCGACAGACGCATGATATGAGATTGGGGTTCGACGTCTAGTGGTCCGCCTTTCCACGGTTGGTTTTACAGTGGTCTCGTAGTGTCTTAAAGAGTCCTTGGCTATGCCGACTCGGGGACGCTTCGTATGTCATGTGCACGGCCTTGTACATGATGGTGTTGTACGATCGAGCCCGTGTGGGCCCCACCACGAAAACTTCGGATGAAATCTCTATCATATGTTTGTTCCGGCTTATTCTGCAAGCCAATACTTTGTTTTGTTTTGAATTGTGGTATTCGAGTTGCTTCGAAGTCAAATGTTGATTCCATACCTTTTTCTAAGTGGCTTCTCAACTAATGGAAGTGTGATGATTTACTATGGAATTCATTCGTTCATCCTCATTCGAATGTTTATTGTGAAGACTATATGTTGCAATTTCTATCCGTTGATTCTACTTGTCTATTTGTTTATCAAGATGCTAACGGATGTCACCCTCTTCAGGATGGCTCCGCCAACGCGTCAGAATCCGGAATGCAATGAAGGGAGTCAGGCGAACCCTCCGCCACCACCTCCGCCTCCGGAGGCATGGCAAGCTATCATGGCAGCCACCAACGCCAATGCTCAAATGATTCTGCAACTCTTGCAAGAACGAACCCAAGGGAAAGGCAATCAAGGAAATCAAGGCCAAGGCAACAATCAGCCTCACTTCGCTACCCTCAACCAGTTTCTCGCAAATCAGCCCAAGTCTTTCAGCTACTGTGCCGAGGCCACAGATGCCGATGATTGGCTCGTGGGCATCAACAAGCATTTTGAATGTAGCAATGTCAGGCCTGAGGACTTCGACGACCCCCTCCCTCGAGCTGACAGCGGCAGCAGCGCTGTCACCGAAGTGCTGGTCATCAGCCACGTCGCCAACTCGGGCGAGAATGCCCACGACGCCCTGTAAGCGGCAATGCACGACCTCTCCGTCCCCATCCCGGCCGACGCCGACACCGAGACCCTGGAGGCACGCCGCCTTGCCCTCATCGCGGAGGGCCAGAAGATAGCCTCCATGAGACGCCTCACCGAGGCCCACCAGCGCGAATCGACCGCGCCGCCTTCGGTAAGCCGATGCCTAGCGGCCCGAGCCGAGCCGGCTTCGTCCAGAAGCGCGGCGCGGCCGTCGCCAGCATGCTGGGGGCAGATCGCCCAGTCTACACCACCCCGCTCGAGAATCTGCGAGCCGCTCAGGCGGCTGCAGAAGAGCTCAATGGGCTGGGAGCCGATGAGCTCCCCTACATGGCAAGACAGATCCAGCAGCTGATCGATGCGGCTGCAGAACGGCACGAAGCCGGCGCCCGTGCTGATAGTCATCCCCTGCGCCGGGAGCACGCCGCGACGTCCCGCTCGCCGACTGCGAGCGGCGCGCGCCAGAAGAAAGACAAGGAGCCGGCTGCCAGCCGCAGCCGGACTCGCATTACCATCGAGCGCGACGCGGAAGGCCGCCCTCGAGCGGTTGAACACCAAGGAAATCTGCCTCCTCCCCCGCCTCGAAGAGAAAGACGCCTCACTCCGCCGCCTATCACACACCCGACTCTTGGCGACCGACTCGGCCGCCGAGAAGGAGTCGGCGAGAACGACGCCCGCCACAGGATCGACCACCTTGCTCGATCCTTGGCGTTAGAAGAAGAAGACGATGTCGGCCCGCCATGCTTTGGCCCCCGCATCCGCGACGAGCCCTTTCCCAAAGGGTTCTCGCTCCCCAGAGACACGCCCAAGTACAACGGCTCGGTGAAGCCGGAAGATTGGCTCATCGACTACTCCACAGCCGTCAGCATAGCCAACGGCAATCGGTGCGTCGCCGTGAAGTACGTCCCCCTCATGCTGCAAGGCACGGCGCGCACATGGCTCAATAGCCTCAAGCCCTACAGCATCAACAGTTGGCTGGACTTCACCGAAGTCTTCGTCCGCAACTTCACCAGCACCTACAAGCGGCCTCCCAAGCGTCGCCAACTCTCCCTCTGCGTCCAAGGGCCCAATGAGTCGACCCGCGACTACCTCACACGATGGGCCGAGCTCCGCAACTCCTACGAGGGGTGCACGAGGTCCAGGCCATCGAGTACTTCACCGCCGGGTGCCGAGAGGGCACCCTCCTCAAGCACCGACTCCTCTGCGACGAGCCGGCTACCCTCGATGAGTTGCTGGTCATCGCGGACAAGTACGCCACAGCTGACTCCTCAATGAAGACGGAGCTCCGAGTGGACGCCTCGGGGAAAGTGATTGCTCCGGCTCCTAAGACGCCGGCTGGCGACCCTAATCGGCGCCCCTACCAGAACGACCACAAGCGCAAGGCCCCCATGCCGACTTCCTCCAGTCGGCAGGTGGCCATAGTTGAAGACGAGCAGCCCGAAGAACGGCCCGCTCCCAAGAAGAAGGGTGGAAGGCCGGCTTGGCATCCGTCTTTCTCCTACGAACAAGCTCTCGACGCCCCCTGCAAGTTCCACAGCGGCGCGAAGCCGTCCAACCACACAACCCGGAAATGCCACTGGCTCACCCGCATCACCAAGGGCGAGGGGATGTTGCCGCCTCCGCCTCCCGGCCTGCCGCCTCCAGCCCCCCAGCAGCCGGCAGCTCGGCCGGCAGTCGGCGCCATCCAAGACGAATTTCCCGAAGAGCACGCCGCCTACGTCGTCTTCACCAGTCAAGTCGACGACAAGCGCAGCCGACGCCGACAGCATCAAGAAGTAAATGCAGTCGCCACTAGCACTCCCGAGTTCATGCACTGGTCAGAAAAACCAATCAGCTGGAGCCAGGCCGACCACCCAGAGGTAATGCCTTCGCCTGGCTCCTATGCAATGGTCTTGGATGTCACCCTCGTGACGGAGAGGCGAGCTGCCAGATTTTCCCGCGTCCTGATAGACGGCGGAAGCAGTATCAACATACTGTACCGCGATACCATGGAGAAGCTGAACGTCAAAGCGAAGCAGCTCATGCCGAGCCGCACCGTCTTCCATGGTATCGTCCCTGGCCTGTCTTGCTCCCCAATCGGCAAGATCAAAATGGATGTTCTCTTCGGAGACAAAGATCATTTTCGCCGAGAAGCAATATGGTTCGAGGTAGTGGATTTGGAGAGCCCCTATCATGCACTGCTCGGCCGACCTGCCCTGGCCAAGTTCATGGCTGTGCCCCACTACGCCTACCTGAAGATGAAGATGCCGAGCCAGTAGTCCATCGAGTGCGCCATCACGGTAGCCGGCGACTACAAGAAGTCCATCGAGTGCGCCATGGCCAGTAGCCGGCTGGCCGGGTCCCTCATGGTGGCAGAAGAGAAGAAGATGTTGGAACGGGTTGTGGCCATGGCCGGCAAGCAGCCGGCCTTGTCCCCCAACCCCAAGGATTGTGATGCGTAGGGCTCCTTCCAGCCTGCCAAAGAGACGAAGAAGATACCTCTGGACCCGGAGAACCCGGAGAGGTTCGCTGTCATTGGGGCGAACTTGGACAGTAAATAGGAAGGCGAGCTCGTCGACTTCCTCCGTGAGAATCGAGACATCTTTGCATGGTCCCCAAAGGACATGCCGGGTGTCCTGAAGGATTTCGCCGAGCACAAATTACATGTCCGAGCTGATGCGAAGCCGGTCAAGCAGCCCCTCCGCTGACTGTCAGAAGAGAAGCGAAGAATTGTGGGAGAAGAGATAGCCCGGCTCCTTGCCGCTGGCTTTATCATGGAAGTGTTCTTTCTAGAGTGGCTTGCCAACCCAGTTCTGGTTCTGAAGAAGAATAACAAGTGGCGTATGTGTATAGACTACCCCAGTCTGAACAAGGCCTGCCCAAAGGATCCGTTTGCTCTGCCACGGATTGACCAATTAGACTCCACAGCCGGATGCGAGCTGTTAAGTGTTTTGGATGCGTACTCAGGGTACCATCAGATCAAGTTGGACTCAGCTGACTGCCTGAAGACTGCCTTCATCACACCCTTTGGAGCTTTCTACTACCTGACTATGACATTCGGCTTGAGAAATGCCGGTGCCACTTTTCAGCGTTGCATGCAGAAGTGCCTCTTGAAACAACTCGGCAGAAATGCCCACGTCTATGTAGACAACATTGTGGTGAAGACAGAGAAGCGCAGTACCTTGCTGGAAGACCTGAAAGAAACATTCGCCAACTTGCGCCGATTCCAAATCAAGCTCAACCCCGAGAAGTGCGTGTTCGGAGTGCCAGCCGGCCAGCTACTGGGCTTCCTGGTCTCCGAACGCGGCATCGAATGCAACCCTGTCAAGATCAAGGCCATCGAGAGGATGGAGATTCCCACCAAACTGCGAGATGTGCAGAAATTCACTGGCTGCTTAGCCTCCCTGAATCGTTTTATCAGCCGACTAGGAGAGAAGGCTCTCCCCCTGTACCGACTCATGAAGAAGTCCACTCACTTCAAGTGGAACGACCAAGCCGACCAAGCCTTCCATGAGTTGAAGAAAATGCTGACCACTCCGCCTGTCCTGGCGGCGCCGACTGAGAAGGAGCCCATGCTCCTCTACATCGCCGCGACTAGCCGAGTCATCAGCACTGTTGTTGTGGTCCAGCGCCCGGAGGAAGGCCGAGCCCAGCTAGTCCAGAGGCCGGTGTACTATCTCAGCGAAGTGCTATCCAGCTCAAAGCAAAACTACCCGCACTACCAGAAGATGTGCTATGGGGTGTACTTCGCTGCCAAGAAACTGAAGCCCTACTTCCAAGAGCACCCCATCACGGTCGTATGCACTGCCCCGCTCGCCGAGATCATAGGCAGCCGGGATGCATCCGGCCGGGTGGCAAAATGGGCCATTGCATTGGCGCCCTACACAATCTTCTGCCAACCCCGCACCGCCATCAAGTCGCAAGCATTGCCCGACTTCCTCGTCGACTGGGCCGAGACCCAGTACCTACCGCCGGCTCCCGACTCTACCCATTGGCGGATGCACTTTGACGGCTCCAAGATGCGCACCGGCTTGGGAGCCGGCATCGTCCTCACCTCTCCCAAAGGCGACAAGCTCAAGTACACGCTGCAGATCCACTTCGCCGCCTCCAACAACGTGGCCGAGTACGATGCGCTCGTACACGGGCTCCGGCTAGCCAAAGAGCTTGGCATACGCCGGATCCTGTGCTACGGCGACTCAGACTTGGTGGTCCAGCAATCGTCTGGCGACTGGGACGCCAAGGACGCGAACATGGCGAGTTATCGATTCCTCGTCCAGCAGATCAGCAGATACTTCGAGGGGTGCGAGTTCCTCCACGTGCCAAGGGCCGACAACGACCAAGCAGATGCCCTAGCACGGATCGGCTCCACCCGACAAGCCATACCGACTGGCGTCTCCCTCCAGCGCCTCCTCAAGCCGTCCATCAAGCCGTCTCCAGAGTCGGATTCCATCTTCGTACCGCCTGCGCTAGATACAGCCGGATCCGACTGGAGAAACCCCGCAGGCGGCACGGGGACTTCGACAACTAGCCCGGGGACTACAGCAGTCGGCCCGGGGACTACAACGACACAAGAAGAAGTGGCCGACTCACCCAACCCACCCACCCGAGTCATGGTGGCTACATTAACAGAAGAAGAAGTCACAGCTCCCTCATGGGCCCAGCCCATCCTCTCGGTCCTAGTCAGCAGAGAGCTGCCGGCCGATGAGATCTCAGCAAGACTAGTGCAACGACGAGCCGCAGCATATACAATAATCAACAGAGAGCTTGTGAAGCGCAGCGTCACTGGAGTCTTCCAGCGTTGTGTCGAGCCAGAAAAAGGAGTGGCAATCCTCAAAGACATCCACCAAGGCGAATGCGGCCACCACGCAGCCTCAAGATCACTTGTGGCCAAGGCTTTCCGCCATGGTTTCTTCTAGCCGACTGCCTTGGAGAATGCTAAAGAAATAGTCAAGAGCTGCAGAGGATGCCAAGTTTTTAGTTCCAAGCAACACCTGCCGGCTTCTGCACTCAAGACCATTCCCCTCACCTGGCCTTTTGCCGTCTGGGGACTGGACATGGTGGGCCCTTTCAAGACAGCCCGCGGCGGCTTGACGCATCTACTTGTCGCTATGGACAAGTTCACAAAGTGGATCGAAGCAAAGCCGATCAAAAAGCTGAACGGGCCGACTGCCGTGACATTCATCACCGACATCACTACTCGGTACGGCGTGCCGCACAGCATCATCACCGACAACGGCACGAACTTCGCCAAAGGAGCACTGGCACGTTTCTGCGCGACGCAGGGCATCCGACTGGACTTAGCGTCCGTTGCCCACCCGCAGTCAAACGGCCAGGTCGAGCGAGCAAATGGACTCATCCTCTCCGGCATCAAGCCCCGACTGGTTGTACCACTGGAGCGATCGGCCGGCTGCTGGCTCGAAGAGCTGCCGGCTGTCCTCTGGAGCCTGCGCACTACACCCAACAAGTCAACCGGCTTCACTCCATTTTTCCTCGTGTACGGTGCCGAGGCTGTCATCCCAACAGACATCGAGTTCGACTCGCCTCGGATCACCATGTACACGGAGGAGGAGGCCAAAGAAGCAAGAGAAGACGGCGTGGACCTACTGGAAGAAGGCCGGCTGCTAGCACTCAGCCGGTCCGCCATCTACCAGCAAGGGCTGCGCCGCTACTACAACCGCAAGGTCAAGCCAAGATCCTTCCAAGAGGGCGACCTTGTGCTCTGGCTGATCCAGCGAACAGCCGGCCAGCGCAAGCTCTCGGCCCCTTGGGAAGGCCCCTTCTTCGTCAGCAAGGCACTCGGCAACGACTCCTACTACTTGATCGACGGGCAAAAACCAAGAGCACGCAAGAGAGATGACTTCGGCAAGGAGTCGGAGCGACCATGGAACGCAAACCTCCTGAGACGATTTTACAGTTGAAAGCAGTATGTATCATGCTACCCTTTTTTGTATTAAGTACAAACCAACAGGCCCCCCGAGCAGTACTCGGGGACTGCCCTTGTTTATCTATGAATGACAAGTGTCATATCCATGAATGTATTATTACATTTCGAATTCTTGTCTGGCACCGGGTTCGACTAGTCGGCCCGGGGACTGGCCGCCTTGAGCTATATTGAAAGTTCTACCTGAAGTCAGAAAAGTAGTGTGCCGGCTCCCGAGTCCCCTCTTGTTGAAAGTCGCAGCTCGAAGAACCGACTGTCCGACTAGCAAGAGGCAAGGCAGAAAGGACGCCCACACGAAAAATGGCTAAGGAACAACAGACCTATATAGCAAAGAGACGGCCTCCAAACATGCCTGCCGGCTGCCAGAACAGCCGGCTGGCCGGCTTCCTAAACACTTAGCTTTAGTCCAGCAAAGCTAAAGTACTCCTCCCCCCCCCCAATTGGCCAAGCACTCCTCCAGCTACAGATTGCAGAGCAACTGTTGGACTGGGGAGGCGGCAACCAAGGGAGGGCGGCAAAGGAAACAGCAGAAGGACAAAAAGCAAAAGTACAAGGAAAGGCCAAATGCATAAGTTATATATACACATAAAGCCCCCAACAGGCTGGCAACAAACATAAGTTCGAATACACCCAGTGGGTGGAATTGTGCAGACTTAACCAAACATTGTTCCAAAAGTAACAAGACAGGAAAACAAAAGATGACAGACTAGGGCGCAGCACGGAGGCCGAGCTGGTCGGTGGAGACGGCCCAGCCGGCTAAAGGAGTGGCCGCCTAGCGGGTCTCGGCTTGACCACCACCAGCGGCAGGCGACGCACTCGCTCGCGACGTAGTGCTGGAGGTACGGTCGGGCTGAGGCTGGCCGGCTGCCCCACCAGCCGGCCCGGCGTCTTCACCCTCCTCCTCCTCTTCGCCCTCGTCGCTGGAGTCGATCTCCTCCGCCGAGTCCTCACTGTCCGCCGGGTTCAGCCCGAACCACTCCTCCGGCTGGGCGACACCGTTGTCATCTACCTCGGGGGCGAAGACGCTAGTGTCGGTGTAATCGGCGATCGCCGAAGCCCGCCAGATGATAGCCGGCCGCGCCGGCTCCAGCTCAGTGTCGGCTTGCTGCCGCCATGTAGCCAGCTGATCCAGGCTCAGGCCGGGATACCAGGCCTTGACGAACTCCAGCGCCCGCCTGGCGCCCGAGCGAGCCGCCGAGGCCTTCCAAGCCTCAAAGCGGCCGACTGCCACCTCCAGCCAGTCGGCAGTCCGACTGGGGGTGCGAGGAACCACTTGGCCGGGCCAGAGGGCGGCCAAGACTTGCGCCCCGGCACGCTGAAGCCGACGGAGCAGTCGGTGAGCCGGCTGGATGCGGGCCTGAATCGCCAGGAGCTGCTCCTCCAGCGAGCGGCCGGCGGTTGGCGAGATCTCAAAGCCAGCCTGCCTTCGCGCTTGGCAACGGGCCTCGATGGTCTGGTTGGCGGCAGTAGAATAGCCAGGGAAATATTCTGCGCAAGAAAGAAGAAGAAAAGGAGAAAAGAGCACCAAATCAGAAAAAGAGCCAAAGTGGCAGATGGCAAGAAAGGACGAAGAGGTAGGCGGCTTACCGTCAACCAGATCTTCGATCTGGCCATAGCCAGAGAACAGAGTCTGCCTGGCCTCAGCCCAGCCAGCCGCCTCCGTCTCATACTCGGCCTGGAGGGCGGCTTCGCGGTCCTGCACCACCTTCAAGGCCGCCTTGTGGCCTTCCTCCTGGTCGGCCAGCCTCTTGACCAGGCGGACGCGCTCCTGCACCAAGGCGGCGAGCTCGGCATCCTTGGCACGAAGGGCAGTCTGAGACTCTCCCAGCTGTGCCCTCAGACTGGCGTTGGCCGCTGCAGGGACGGCAGAAAAAGAAAGAACAGTAAGAAGAAGTCATCAAGGAAGATCCGCCCCGACTGCTCAGCAGTCGGCCCGAATCTCGGGGACTATACCCAGTGGGTGCGCTGACGCGCCCCCACATGAGATAAAAAACAAAGCACGTACCTCGGCTCTCAGTAAGGTCGGCGGTCTTCTGAGTCAGCTCCCGAGCCTGGGAGTTGAAGGCGGCCGCTCGAAGGTTGTGGTAGTCCTGCAAGATGGACAGAAGATCGAAATAAGAACAAGAATAGCAAAGGCAAATCCACCAAGAAGTTCCAAGCCGCCTGCTCAGCAGCCGACTCGGAACTCGGGGACTACACCCAGTGGGTGCGCTGACGCGCCCCCACGGAAGAAATCAAGATCAAGAAGAAGAAGAAGCAAGATGGGAATACTAACCCGGATGGCCGCCCGCGTCGCGAGGAACTCGTCGGTGAACTACCTCAGCGCCGCAGCTTGGCCCTGGAGCCGGGTCCGGACGTCCTGTGCAGCCACGTTCACCACGGCCGTCCCTCCGCCTGGCGTCCACCCCGAGGTAGCGCTGGCCGCCTCCGCATCCCGGGCCGACGAGCTGGAGCCCACGGCCGGCTGCGGCTCCGACGCGGCCTTCTGTGGCTCCGACGCGGCCTTGCCCGCGCGCCGGCTCGACGGAATCCGGACCGCCATCTCAGCCCTAGCGGCCGGCTCGCCCCCCGCCGACTGTGCAGGCGGCGGATCAGGCCGGCCACCTTGAGCCGCCCCAGTTGGCGGGGTCGGCACCGGTGCCCTCTCCAGGATGATGACGTCGTTGCTTCCCCCCAGCCCTGGCTGGTCGCCGCTAGCTCCCTCTGGCGAGGGCTCCATGTCCCCAGGCGCCATGACGCGCAGCGGGGTGACCATCAAAACCTCCCCCGCCGCCGCCGTGGCCGCAGCCTCTGCTTGGGCCCTGGCTGCGGCATCGGCGAGTGCCTTCGCCGCCTCCTCCTCCTGTGCCGCCTGGGCGGCGGCCGCCTTCCGTGCCTCCGCCTCCCGCGCATTCCGTTCTGTCGCTTCCTGAAGGTCGGCCCGGGGGTCCATGCGGCGAGTGGTGCTCCCAGACCCCCTCGGCGACTCGACAACGGAGGCGGCAGCTGCCCGCTCAAGCGACAACGGGGCTCTGTTCGTTTGGAGAAGAAAGATAAGGGTTTAGGGACCACCAGAGAAAAGAAAGAAAAAAGTGTATACGAAAGAAAGTAAACTTACGCCGACACGGTCTGCGGTTGCTTCACCGTCTTACGGAAGCGAGCCGCCTTTGCGGCCGTCTCCTCCCGCCTGGTGGCTGCCGCCCCGCCCTGGGTTTTTTCGTCCGACTGCCGAACAAACCCTGGGCGGCGCGACGCTTTTGACCTCCGCCCCGAGCAGGCGGTGCAGCGGAGGAAGCCGCTCCGCGTCCAGATGCCGGCTGGCGGCATGGGGCGACTTCGGCCTCATCATCATCCGGCCAGTCGTCGAAGGTGACTCCGAGCCCGGAGCCGCCTGCTTCGCCGCCGGCTTGGTCACCGCCCGGCTCGATGTTGTCGTCCATGCCGGCCGCCCCCAAGTCGGGGTCCTCCAGATCGTGTTCGGTCCGGTCGGGGACGAATCGACGCTCCGCGTCTGACCCGCTGGCCGGCCGAAGAAGAGGACTCTGTCGAAAAACGAACCGACTAAGTTAGAGTCGGCCAAGAGGAACTCGGCAACAAAGCAAGGAAAAAGAAAAAGAGACAAGGAGAGCATACCGTAGGCGGCGGATTGGCTCGGCTATATGGTTCCTTGCCGAACTGCCACTCTTCGGTGAGTTTGCAATTCGCAAGATAGTTCACCATATAGGCGACCTCCTCGCGCGGCATCTCCTTGGTGCACATTCGGCTCGGATCGAGCTGGCCGCTCATCTGACAGATCAGATGAGGCCGGCTCTGGAGCGGAAGAACCCGGCGCGTGACGAATGCGGCCAGCAGGTCGGGCCCCGTCAAGCCCTCCGACTGGGTCAGCTCTCGCACTCGGGCGACGGCGGCGGACCCGGCCGGTGTCAGTCACGGCCCGGAAGGACCACTGGGGCCGCCTGCCCGCCGGAGGGCCAGCTACGTAAGCCGGCAGGTTGATGTAGTCGCCCCGCGGGGCGATGTTCCGCACGTAGAAGTATGATTTTTGCCATTTATTCACCGATTGGATCAGCGTGATGACGGGGAAGGGGTTGTCGGCGACCGACCTCCGCGACGCGATGAAGGCGCCAGTCTGAGCCGGCACGCCCTGCATGCGCGTGCCCAATTTGGACTGGAAGAACTCCCCCCAGAGCTCGAGGGTGGGGAGGACGCCGAGGTAGCCCTCGCACAGGGTGACGAAGGCTGATAGCAGCACCACCGCGTTTGGGGTGAGGTGGTGCGGCTGGAGCTGATAGAAATCGAGCCAGGAGTGGAAGAAGGCGCTCACTGGCAGGCCGATGCCGCGCAAGAAGTGCGAGCGGAAGACCACCCGCTCGCCCTCCCGCGGCTCCGGCGTAATTTCACTCGCCGGCGCAAGGCGGACCTCCACCTTGTCCGCGGCCGGCAGCCGCCGAGTATTGCGGAGGAACTCGACGTGGTCTTCGTGCACGTTGGAGCCGTCCCAATCCCCGCCATATTGCTCCGTGGCGGGAGGCATGGCAAAAACTAGCGCGGCGGCGGAGGAACGTGCGGTGGAAGAGCGCGGCGGCGAGGCGCTGTTGCAAGAAACGGCGAGCGAAGAAGATGGTGGAAGTAGGAGGAGCGTGTGAGGGCCTGCCGCCCTCCACCTCCCCCTACTTATAGCTTCGCCAGGCGAGGCCGAAGAGGCCGGACGTGGGGGGAGACGTGGGATTAACTGCACCCATTCCCCCCACGCCCCGCGATTATTGCGCCCTAAAGGCGAGCCGAAACTGCCGCAAGGAGACGTGCGGGCGGTTTCGAGATACAGAGAATCCGCGCCTGGGCCCGGGCGCGGACGTGGCGGTCCCCCGCCCTGCGGCGACGTCCCGTCACGCGCGTGGGCTGGCAGGCTTTCTGGCCGAGGGAGGCCACGTGGTTCGCAGACGGCAAGTGGCCGGCCCGTGGCCCGGAGCACACGCTAGCGAGCTCCCGCCCTCCGACTCCAGAGTTTTCGACCAAGGTGGCACGCCTAACTAAAGCCGGCTCCCAGCTGCCGACTTGTCAAGATAGGAAGCTGATCGAGCTTCTCAACCCCTACTCCACCTCGAAGCCCAATCAGCTTCGGGGACTACTGTCGGAGTAAATGGCCACGGGTAGCCTAACCGACTGCCCCTGGTTCTTCTGAAAAAATTATCAGGCCTTCGGGTCTCCAAGCACTCCAAGCATTGGGCCGCCTTCCGTGGCCAGCTACCTCTGAAGCCGACTCCCGGAAGGCGACCCAGCCTCAGCAACCCCTCCCCGGGACGACTACGGGGTAGCCGACTCCAAGAAGCCGGCCAAGAAGAACGCCGACTCCAAGAAGCCGGCCGAGACCACAACCACCAAAGCTACACCCACATAACGGTGACAAGACGGGGTGTGGCCACAGTGCGGCCCACTACCCCCGAGGCCCGAGGCAGGCATGGCCACAGGAGGCCGTACGGGATGACCGTCTCCTGTTCGGCTCGGCACTGTAGCCATGCCAGCCTCAACGTCATCCACGACCGACTCCTGTACGGCCCGCAGGCGCCGGGCCCCTTCCGCCAGAGAGAGGCGCGGAGGCGGCCCGGCCTCCCCCAGTCGACCGAGGGTGTAGCCGGCCCCCAGAAGCCGGCTACCCCCTTCCTCGAAGCAGGAGCCCCATTAAGGAGACAAGACGAGGTAAGGCTACAGTGAGAGCCCCCGAGGCGGCCCACTGTAGCCACGCTTACCTCGACAAAGCCCTCGTCATCAGAGGCGAGGCTACAGTAAGCAGCCGCCGACAAGACCCTAGGCGGTGGGGCCGGCCTGTCGACCAAGAAGCCGGCAGCCGGCGGGACCCACCAGTGGGCGGGACCCAACAGCCGGCGGAGAAGCCGGCGAGCGTAGACACTGACGGCTGGGACCAGTGCCCAGCCCGATTACCATTGTACCCCCGGGGGGTAGGCCTATATAAACCCCCCGGAGCACCCATGCAAAGGGTTAGCTTCTGAACACAGCACACACACCATAGAGATAGAGAGAAGCAAGAGCTAGCCTTGTTCTTCTTCTCCCTTGAACCCAACAGCTCTAGGAGCGATTGTAGCTACCTTTCCTTGATCTAGTGATCATGCGGAGACCCCGCAGAGCAGGACTAGGGGTGTTATCTCCTCGGAGAGCCCCGAACCTGGGTAAGATCCGCCGGCGTGCATCTCTTCGCCTCATCCCGTTTCCAGGCACCGGCGATGTCTTATTGGCACCCACAATGATAAGCCATCCGTTGGCATATGTCGCACCAACCACTCGACAATTTCCGAAGGTTTCTTGGTTATGTGTTGACGGATGGATACAGCTGGATCTAGGGATTGCTAGTTTGGGTGATATATTTTGTGTCCCCTGTATCCCCAACACCAGATTGCATAACCAGAAGGTTTCGGGAGTTTATAAGTGGGAATTCAAGTAGCTCCTAGGATATCTTTCCGACAGACGCATGATATGAGATTGGGGTTCGACATCTAGTGGTCCGCCTTTCCACGGTTGGTTTTACAGTGGTCTCGTAGTGTCTTAAAGAGTCCTTGGCTATGCCGACTCGGGGACGCTTCGTATGTCATGTGCACGGCCTTGTACATTATGGTGATGTACGATCGAGCCCGTGTGGGCCCCACCACGAAAACTTCGGACGAAATCTCTATCATATGTTTGTTCCGGTTATTCTGCAAGCCAATACTTTGTTTTGTTTTGAATTGTGGTATTCGAGTTGCTTCGAAGTCAAATGTTGATTCCATACCTTTTTCTAAGTGGCTTCTCAACTAATGGAAGTGTGATGATTTACTATGGAATTCATTCGTTCATCCTCATTCGAATGTTTATTGTGAAGACTATATGTTGCAATTTCTATCTGTTGATTCTACTTGTCTATTTGTCTATCAAGATGCTAACGGATGTCACCCTCTTCAGGATGGCTCCGCCAACGCGTCAGAATCCGGAACGCAATGAAGGGAGTCAGGCGAACCCTCCGCCACCACCTCCGCCTCCGGAGGCATGGCAAGCTATCATGGCAGCCACCAACGCCAATGCTCAAATGATTCTGCAACTCTTGCAAGAACGAACCCAAGGGCAAGGCAATCAAGGAAATCAAGGCCAAGGCAACAATCAGCCTCACTTCGCTACCCTCAACCAGTTTCTCGCAAATCAGCCCAAGTCTTTCAGCTACTGTGCCGAGGCCACAGATGCCGATGATTGGCTCGTGGGCATCAACAAGCATTTTGAATGTAGCAATGTCAGGCCTAAGGACTATGTCAAGTTCGCTTCTTTTCAGCTCAAGGACCAAGCTGCTGATTGGTATCAACAATACAAAGGTTCCAGAGGAGGTCGTGTGATCACTTGGACTGACTTCTGTCGGGACTTCAAAGCGCACCACATTCCACAAAGTGTTGTTGAGAGCAAGCATGAGGAGTTCCGCAATCTCAAGCAAGGCAACATGTCTGTGTATCAATTCAACATCCAGTTTCAAAAACTTGCTCGCTTCGCTAAACAAGACGTTCCTGATGAAAAGAGCATGATCTATCACTTCAGAGGTGGCCTTAGAGAGGATCTGCAGTTAGCTCTCGTTCTTGTTGAGACTACTCAGTTTGATCAATTCTACAATATGGCACTAAAGCAAGAGGCTACTCAGCTCAAGTGTGAGGCTTCTAAGAAGAGAGTCAGGGACGCAGTTCAGTCTTCTTCTTCCTCACTAGTGGCTGCTAAGCAACAGAAGTTCTGGTTGCCTCCTCCTCCTCCGTTTCGTCAGCCTTACCAGCAGAAGAACAAAGGTGGCCATGGATCTTCCCACTCTTCCAACTCTGGCTATTAGAACAAGTCTCAGAATCAAGCTCCAAGGCCGAATGCTCCTTATCATCGTCCACTCTCAGTGGTGACTTGCAACAAGTGTCAGCAGAAGGGTCACTATGCTAAAAAATGCTTCAACCAAAGGCGCCTTCCGCCTCCTCCTCCTGTGAGATCTTCCAGCAATGCAGTGGTCAAGCATAATCCCAAGTCTGCAAAGGTGAACATGATGAATGCAGCTCAAGCGGAGGAGTCTACTGATGTGATAATGGGTAATCTCTCAGTTAATGATATTCCTGCAAAAGTTCTTTTTGATACGGGTGCATCGCTTTCTTTCATTTCAAGACCTTTTGCATCCAAGCATGAGTTGGTTTTTCAAGATTTTCCTAGACCGTTATCAGTTGTCTCTCCGGGTAAATTCATGAATGCAAGCTCCATGGTTCCGGATGTTTCCATCAAGATGGGAAACTATAAATTTCTGTCTAAACCAATTGTTCTTGGTGACTCGGATATTGATCTTATTCTCAGGATGGACTGGCTTTCTAAGCACAAGGCTCAACTTGATTGTGCTGCCAGGGAAATTCAATTGACACACTCTTCTGAGGATGTTATCATTTATGCCGCTCGTGATGAAACCATTCGGTTGTTTTCTCTCAATGAGAAGGGCGAGTTGAATGCCATCTCTCAGATTCCAGTCGTTTGTGAGTACCAAGATGTCTTTCCAGAAGAGCTTCCGAGTATGCCTCCTCACCGTCCAGTTGAGTTCGTTATCGATCTTGAGCCCGGCACTGAACCCGTTTGCAAGCGTCCATACAAGCTTGGACCCAAGGAGCTGAAGGAATTGAAGAAACAGCTCGATGAACAAGAGTATCTGGGTTTGATCAGACCGAGTTCATCTCCATGGGGTTGTGGTGTTCTTTTTGTCCAGAAGAAGGATGGCACGGACCGACTTTGTGTCGACTACCGTCCATTGAACAAGAAGACAATCAAGAACAAGTATCCACTTCCCAACATCAATGAGCTATTCGAGCAACTCAAAGGTGCTAAAGTTTTCTCCAAGCTTGACCTTCTTATGGGTTATCATCAGATTCGCATTCGTGAAGAAGATATTCCCAAGACAGCATTCAGAACAAGCTTTGGTTCTTATGAATATACTGTCATGTCTTTCGACCTTGTCAATGCTCCTCCAACATTCTCTCGGATGATGAATTTCATCTTCAACCCCTATACCAATGAATTCGTCCTGGTGTATCTCGATGATATCTTGGTCTTCTCCAAGAATAAGAAGGATCATGCCAAACATTTGCGATTGGTGCTCGACAAGCTCAGAGAGTATCAATTCTATGCGAAGTTTTCAAAATGTGAGTTTTGGCTTGATGAAGTTCTTTACCTTGGTCATATCATCTCTGCCAAGGGCATCGCTGTTAATCCCGAGAAGGTGCCTGCAATTGTGAATTGGGAACCTCCTCAGAATGTCAAGCAGCTCCACACTTTTCTTGGTCTTGCAAGCTATTGCCGAAGATTCGTTGAGAATTTCTCTAAGATTGCAAAGCCTCTTTCCAACCTCCTCCAGAAGCATGTGAAGTATGTCTGGTCTCCTGAGTGTGACGTTGCTTTCAACACTCTCAAAGAGAAACTCGTCACAACTCCTGTCTTAACTCCTCCTGACGAATCCAAGCCATTTGAAGTTTTCTATGATGCTTCTCTTCAAGGTCTCGGTGCTGTGTTAATGCAAGAGAAGAAAGTTGTGGCCTATACCTCTCGTCAGTTGAAGCCCAACGAAAAGAACTACCCCACTCACGATCTTGAGTTGGCGGCAGTTGTCCATGCATTAATAACATGGAGACATCTCTTGTTGGGAAGACAAGTGGACATATTCACCGATCACAAGAGTCTCAAGTACATCTTCACTCAGCCCAACCTCAACCTCAGGCAGACTCGATGGGTCGAAATGATTCAAGAGTACAATCCGAGTATTGAATATACTCCAGGCAAAGCCAATGTCATTGCAGATGCTTTGAGCAAGAAGGCTTATTGCAACAGCTTAATTCTCAAGCCATTCCAACCGGATCTTTGTGAAGCTTTCCGCAAGCTGAATCTCCAAGTTGTTCCTCAAGGCTTTCTTGCCAACCTCATAGTCTCTCCTACTTTGGAAGATCAAATTCGTGAGGGACAACTCCTGGATACCATGGTGAAGAAGGTGAAACGTGGTATTGACACGGGTCTTTCCAAATACAAGTGCTATCGCATTGATGACAGAGACACTTTATTCTTCGAGGACCGGATTGTGGTTCCTAAAGGTGATCTAAGGAAAGTCATTATGAACGAGGCACACAATTCTCTTCTTTCCATTCATCCTGGAAGTACGAAGATGTACCATGACCTCAAGCATTCGTATTGGTGGACTTGAATGAAGCGAGAAATCGCTCAATTCGTGAATGAATGTGATGTCTGTCGAAGAGTGAAAGCAGAACACCAACGACCAGCTGGTCTCCTCCAACCTCTTGCTATCCCAGAGTGGAAGTTTGATCATATCGAAATGGACTTCGTGACTGGATTTCCCAAGTCCAAGCATGGGAATGATGCTACCTTCGTTGTCATCGACAAGCTTACTAAAGTGGCTCATTTCCTTCCAATCAAAGAATTCATCACAGCAGCTCAGTTGGCAGAGCTATACACCTCCAGGATTGTCTCCTTGCACGGCATTCCACAATTGATTTCTTCAGATCGTGGAAGCATCTTCACTTCTAAGTTCTGGGACTCCTTCCAGAAGGCCATGGGCACCAACATTCGCTTCAGCACAGCTTTCCATCCTCAAACTAGTGGCCAAGTCGAGCGAGTCAATCAAATTCTTGAAGATATGCTCAGGGCTTGTGTCATTTCCTTTGGCATGAAATGGGAAGATTGTCTTCCATATGCCGAATTCTCCTACAACAACAGCTTCCAAGCGAGTTCGGGCAAGGCCCCATTCGAGATCCTCTATGGCAGAAAGTGTCGTACTCCTCTCAATTGGTCAGAGACTGGTGAACGCCAACTTCTTGGCAACGACTTAATCTCAGAGGCTGAAGAAATGTGTAAAGTCATCCGTGAAAATCTCAAAGCCGCGCAATCGCGCCAGAAGAGTTACTATGATAGTAAGCACCGTGATGTGGCTTTCGAGATCGAAGACCATGTCTACCTCCGCGTCTCTCCAATGAAAGGCACTCGTCGCTTCGGTATCGAAGGGAAGCTTGCCCCTAGATACGTGGGTCCTTTCAAGATCATTGGCAAAAGAGGCGACCTCGCCTATCAACTTGAGCTTCCCTCCAACTTCGCAAACGTGCACGATGTGTTCCACGTGTCACAGCTCCGCCAGTGCTTCAAGACTCCTGAGCGCACCATCAACTTCGAAGAGATTGACCTCCAAGAAGATCTGTCTTATCATGAGCACCCCGTTGCTATTCTTGAAGAAACTGAGCGCAAGACTCGCAACAAGTCAATCAAATTCCTTAAAGTGAAGTGGTCGCACCATTCCGACCGAGAAGCCACCTGGGAACGCGAGGACCACCTCCATTCCGAATATCCGGAGTTCTTTCAGTCCTAGATCTCGGGACGAGATCCTCTCGTAGTGGTGGAGTGTTGTAACACCCCGGATGTAACTTTCTATATTTGTAACTCCAACTCTTGCCATTTTCGGCTATGTGTTATGATATCCCCTTCGTGGTCGGGTTTTGTCTTTCGTTTTGCATTTTGTTCATGTCATGCATCTCATATCATGTCATCATGTGCATCTCATTTGCATATGTGTTCGTCTCATGCATCCGAGCATTTTCCCCGTTGTCCGTTTTGCAATCCGGCACTCCCACCTCCTCCGGCGCACCCCTCTTGTTTCTTTTCGTGAGCGGGTGTTGAACGTTCTCGGAATGGACCGAGGCTTGTCAAGTGGCCTTGGTATACCACCGGTAGACCACCGGTCAAGTTTCGTTCCATTTGGAGGTCGTTTGGTGCTCCAACGGTTAACCGGGTAACCGCAAAGTCCTTTTGTGTGTTGCAGCAAAACCCCCCTCCAAACAGCCCAAAAACCCCTCTAAGTCACCTCCATGCTCTAGCTCGTTCGATCACGATCGTGTGGGCGAAAACCGCACTCCATTTGGAGCCTCCTAGCTCCCTCTAGCTATATATATGTGAGTCCCCCCGAAATCTTCGCAGATCAAACCCTAACCTCGTCCCCTCCGCGCCGCCGGACAAAACTCCCACCGACGGACGTGTCCGCCTCCCACCGCCGCCGCCACGTGTCGCCTCTGGATTTGC
>NC_057799.1:393122291-393167274 GCF_018294505.1 Triticum aestivum | reverse complement strand
CACGCCCGTGCGCCTCCCCGAGCTTCCCCCACGCCGGCCCTGAGCACCGCCCTCTCCTTCCTCCATCTCCAGCAACAAGCAGCAGCTCCGGCGAGGCGAGCTCCAGCCGGTCCCCAGCCAGATCTGGATCGAACCCTAGGTCGACTTTTTCCTCCCCTCAAATCCTAAGTCCTGAGATATTTACAATACACGCTCATGTTTATCGCATCATAACTCTCTGCATATAGCTCCGTTTCGGGCGTGTAATATATCAAAATGTTCGTCTATAGGTGCTCTTCATTTTGTTCCATTGCATCATGTTAATTTGAGTCCATCTTGATGCCCAAATCTCTGGTGCAAGAGTGCTACTTGCTGTTATCTGCCGTTACTTATCAGAACTTGAGGATTTGTTATTTTTGTTGCATTTAATCTGTGCATCTTATGGGCATGAGCTCTATATGTGTTTTGATGTATGCCATGCCATCTTCACAGAGGTGTATGCCATGTGTTTTTGTGATCTCTGTGGTGACTAGCACAAGCATGCAAACTAGGCTTCGTGATGTTTCTGATTTCAGGGACTTGGTAATTTTAGTCTGTGACTGCTGTTATTTTGTTGCTTTGTATCCATATGTCTACAGAGAGATCCATGCTCCTTTTGGTGATGTTCAGTAAGGATGTTTTGTAGATATAGTTGTGCTCTATCTATTCATTCCCTTGTTTGCAGTTATGGAGTGCCATAGCATGACCCAATCTTGCTCTACTTTTGCTATAAAATATTTCTGGCATATTGTTAACATGATATTCAATTTTGCCAAGCTTTTTGTAGTTGTTTCATACATGCTATGTACTTGCTTTTGCCATGTATACCTTCATAAACATGCCATCTTTCTGTAGGTATGCTTGTTTTGTCATGCGTTGCTTTGTGGTGAGTGCATCAAGCTCACGAAGATGCCTTCATATTACTGTTTCTGCCATGCTCTGTTTTCTGTTTAAGTACGAAACCTGTTAACGAAACTTGCTATGTTTACATGTTGCCATCATATCTTATGGTCCTTTTTGGCTTATGGTCAGTAAAGGACTTTTGTTATATGCATTTATTATATTCATGCCATGCCTTGTTTTGCAATTTTAAGTTCCTGTAGCATGTTGATTTCGTGCTCTGAACATTGCTACCTGATGCTGTTTCTGCCATGTCCAGTAATTTCTCTTAAGTCTGTGAACCTGATATCTTTTGCACTTTTTCCATGCTTGTTTCAGCCTGTTATGTTGTGATCTAGCCGTAGATCAGTGTTCATCTTTTGTCAAGCATCTCCTGTAGATTACTTCCATATGCTTTGTTGCTATGTTGGAGTGCTGTAGCATAGTTACTTGTTGCATTCTAAGTGCTATCATGCTGTTAATCACAGATTCGTGTCATTCTTGTTTTGCTTGCCATTTGCAAACCGTGCATCCGTTTCCGGTGATCTTTATATCGATTTCGACCGAAATCATCTCATCTTTCCAGTAGCATGCTTGGTTTGCCAAGTTAGTACCTTGTTCATCATTTTCCCTCCGGAGCACGCATATGCATCGCATATCATTCATGTATTGCATCATGTTGTTTGTGCATTTCCCGTGTTTGATTGTGGTTCCGTTGCTTGTGTTCTTGTTTTGGGTAGAGCCGGGAGATGAGTTCGTGAACGAGGAACCTGTTGAGTACGCTTACGAGGATCAAGCTTTCGACAACTCTGAGAACCTTGCAGGCAAGATGACCATACCCTCGAAATCACTTCTATCTTTGCTTTGCTAGTTGTTCGTTCTTTTGCCAGGCTGCGCTACCTACCACTTGCTATATCATGCCTCCCATATTGCCATGTCAAGCCTCTAACCATCTTTTCCTAGCAAACCGTTGTTTGGCTAAGTTACCGCTTTTGCTCAGCCCTTCTTATAGCGTTGCTAGTTGCAGGTGAAGATGAAGTTGGCTCCATGTTGGAACATGGATATTTTTGGATACCACAATATCTCTTATTTAATTAATGCATCTATATATTTGGTAAAGGGTGGAAGGCTCGGCCTTATGCCTGGTGTTTTGTTCCACTCTTGCCGCCCTAGTTTCCGTCATACCGGTATTATGTTCCTTGAGTTTGCGTTCCTTACGCGGTTGGGTGATTTATGGGACCCCCTTGACAGTTCGCCTTGAATAAAACTCCTCCAGCAAGGCCCAACCTTGGTTTTACCATTTGACCACCTACATTTTCCCTTGGGTTTTCGCGAGCCTGAGGGTCATCTTTATTTAAACCCCCGGACCAGTGCTCCTTCGAGTGCTGGCCCAAAACCGAGCGATGTCCGGCGCCCCCTGGGCAACCAGGGTCTATGCCAACCCGACGTCTGGCTCATCCGTTGTGCCCTGAGAACGAGATATGTGTAGCTCCTATCGGGATTTGTCGGCACATCGGGCGGCTTTGCTGGTCTTGTTTTACCATTGTCGAAATGTCTTGTAAACCGGGATTCCGAGACTGATCGGGTCTTTCCGGGAGAAGGTTTATCCTTCGTTGACCGTGAGAGCTTATGATGGGCTAAGTTGGGACACCCCTGCAGGGTATTATCTTTCGAAAGCCGTGCCCGCGGTTATGAGGCAGATGGGAATTTGTTAAAGTCCGGTTGTAGAGAACTTGTCACTTGACTTAATTAAAATACATCAACCGCGTGTGTAGCCATGATGATCTCTTCTCGGCGGAGTCAGGGAAGTGAACATGGTTTCTGGGTTATGTTTGGCGTAAGTAGGAGTTCAGGATCACTTCTTGGTCATTACTAGTTGACGACCATTCCGTTGCTTCTCTTCTCGCTCTCATTCACGTATGTTAGCCACCATATATGCTTAGTGCCTGCTGCAGCTCCACCTCATTACACCATCCTTTCCTATAAGCTTAAATAGTCTTGATCTCGCGGGTGTCAGATTGCTGAGTCCTCGTGACTCGCAGATTCTACCAAAACAGTTGCAGGTGCCGACGATGCCAGTGCAAATGACGCAACCGAGCTCAAGTGGGAGTTCGACGAGGAACGTGGTCGTTACTATGTGTCTTTTCCTGATGATCAGTAGTGGAGCCCAGTTGGGACGATCGGGGATCTAGCATTTGGGGTTATCTCGTTTTCATTTGGATTTGACCGTAGTCGGTCTATGTGTGGATTTTGGATGATGTATGAATTATATTTATGTATTATGTGAAGTGGCGATTGTAAGCCAACTCTCGTTATCCCATTCTTGTTCATTACATGGGATTGTGTGAAGATGACCCTTCTTGCGACAAAACCACAATTCGGTTATGCCTCTAAGTCGTGCCTCGACACGTGGGAGATATAGCCGCATCGTGGGCGTTACATACAGGCGCTATCTCCTTGGTACGGTCCGATGACAGATTTAAGTCATGTTCATCGCGGTGGCAGGGAGAGGCTACCGTGGGCTCGAATCCATCAAAGATCAAGTCTCCGCGGATATCAGCGACGTAGTTCAAGCTTCCAAATCTGACCTGATGGCCAGGGGCATAGCTGTTGATCTGCTCTAGATGGCCAAGCGAGTTGGCCCGTAGTGCGAAGCCGCCGAATACGAAGATCTGTCCGGGGAGGAAGACTTCCCCCTGGACAGCATTGTTGTAGATGATTGACGGGGCCATCGAACCTCTTGAAGATGACACAGCGGAACTCTCAATTAAAGCACCAATGTCGGTGTCAAAACTGGCGGATCTCGGGTAGGGGGTCCCAAACTGTGCGTCTAAGGTCGATGGTAACACGAGACAGGGGACACGATGTTTACCCGGGTTTAGCCCTCTCTATGGAGGTAATACCCTACTTCTTGCTTGATTGATCTTGATGAATATGATTATTACAAGAGTTGATCTACCACGAGATCGTAATGGCTAAAACCCTAGAAGTCTAGCCTGTATGATTAGGATTGCCCCTACGGACTAAACCCTCCGGTTTATATAGACACCGGGGGGGACTAGGGTTGTACAAAGTCGGTTACAGAGAAAGGAATCTTTCATATCCGGGCGCCAAGCTTGCCTTCCACGCCAAGGAGAGTCCCATCCGGACACGGGGGAGAGTTTTCGGTCTTGTATCTTCACAGCCCATCAGTTCGGCCCACGTTACATAGTTCGGACGCCCGAGGACCCCTTAATCTAGGACTCCCTCACCGGCCTCCTCCCCCTCCTCCACTCCTTTATATACGAGGGAGGGTGGCACCCCATAGACACGCAAGTTGATCATTGATCTCTTAGCCATGTGTGGTGCCCCCTCCACCATAATCCACTCGATCATATTGTCGTAGTGCTTAGGCGAAGCCCTGCACCGGTAGCTTCATCATCACCGTCATCACGCCTCGTGCTGACGAAGCTCTTCCCCGACACTCTGCTGGATTGTGAGTTCGTGGGACGTCACCAAGCCGAACGTGTGCAGATCACGGAGGTGTCGTACCTTCGGTGCTAGGATCGGTCAATCGTGAAGACGTACAACTACATCAACCGTGTTTTCATAACGCTTCCGCTTACGGTCTACGAGGGTACATGGACAACACTCTCCTCTCTCGTTGCTATGCATCACCATGATCTTGCGTGTGTGTAGGAATTTTTTTGAAATTACTACGTTCCCCAACAGTGGCATCCGAGTCAGGTTTATGCGTAGATGTTATATGCACGAGTAGAACACAAGTGAGTTGTGGGCTGTACTAGTCATACTGCTTACCAGCATGTCATACTTTGATTCGGCGGTATTGTTGGATGAAGCGGCCCAGACCGACATTACGCGTACGCTTACGCGAGACTGGTTCTACCGACGTGCTTCGCACACAGGTGGCTGGCGGGTGTCAGTATCTCCAACTTTAGTTGAATCGAGTGTGGCTACGCCCGGTCCTTGTTGAAGGTTAAAACAGCACATACTTGACGAAATATAGTTGTGGTTTTGATGCGTAGGTAAGAACGGTTCTTGCTCGGCCCGTAGCAGCCACGTAAAACTTGCAACAACAAAGTAGAGGATGTCTAACTTGTTTTTGCAGGGCATGTTGTGATGTGATATGGTCAAGACATGATGCTAAATTTTATTGTATGAGATGATCATGTTTTGTGACAAAGTTATCGGCAACTGACAAGAGCCATATGGTTGTCGCTTTATTGTATGAAATGCAATCGCCATGTAATTGCTTTACTTTATCACTAAGCGAAAGCGATAGTCGTAGAAGCAATAGTTGGCGACACGACAACGATGCTACGATGGAGATCAAGGTGTCGCGCCGGTGATGATGGTGATCACGACGGTGCTTTGGAGATGGAGATCAAAGGCACAAGATGATGTTAGCCATATCATATCACTTATATTGATTGCATGTGATGTTTATCCTTTATGCATCTTATTTTGCTTAGTTCGACGGTAGCATTATAAGATGATCTCTCACTAAATTTCAAGGTATAAGTGTTCTCCCTGAGTATGCACTGTTGTGAAAGTTCGTCGTGCCGAGACACCACGTGATGATCGGGTGTGATAAGCTCTACGTTCACATACAACGGGTGCAAGCCAGTTTTGCACACGCAGAATACTTGGGTTAAACTTGACGAGCCTAGCATATGCAGATATGGCCTCGGAACACTGAGACCGAAAGGTCGAGTGTGAATCATATAGTAGATATGATCAACATAGTGATGTTCACCATTGAAAACTACTGCATCTCACGTGATGATCGGACATGGTTTAGTTGATATGGATCACGTGATCACTTAGATTATTAGAGGGATGTCTATCTAAGTGGGAGTTCTTAAGTAATATGATTAATTGAACTTTAAATTTATCATGAACTTAGTCCTGGTAGTATTAGCATATCTATGTTGTAGATCAATAGCTCGTGTTTAGCTCCCCCGTTTTATTTTTGATATGTTCCTAGAGAAAACTAAGTTGAAAGATGTTAGTAGCAATGACGCGGATTGGATCCGTGATCTGAGGATTATCCTCATTGTTGCACAGAAGAATTATGTCCTTGATGCACCGCTAGGTGACAGACCGATTGCAGGAGCAGATGCAGACGTTATGAACGTTTGACAAAGCTCGGTATGATGACTACTTGATAGTTTAGTGCACCATGCTTTACGGCTTAGAACCGGGACTTCAAAAATGTTTTGAACGCCATGGAGCATATAAGATGTTCCAAGAGTTGAAATTGGTATCTCATACTCATGCCCGTGTCGAGAGGTATGAGACCTCTGACAGTACTTTGCCTACAAGATGGAGGAGAATAGCTCAACCAGTGAGCATGTGCTCAGATTGTCTGGGTACTACAATCACTTGAATCGAGTGGGAGTTAATCTTCCAGATAAGATAGTGATTGACAGAATTCTCTAGTCACTATCACCAAGTTACTAGAACTTCGTGATGAACTATAATATGCAAGGGATGACGAAAGTAATTCCCGAACTCTTCGCGATGCTGCAATCGACTAATGTAGAAATCAAGAAAGAGCATCAAGCGTTGATGGTTAACAAGACCACTAGTTTTAAGAAAAGGGCAAAGGGATAGAAGGGGAACTTCAAGAAGAACGGCAAGCAAGTTGCTGCTCAAGTGAAGAAGCCCAAGTCTGGACCTAAGCCTGAGACTGAGTGCTTCTACTGCAATGCAAATGGTCACTGGAAGTGGAACTGCCCTAGATACTTGGCGCATAAGAAGGATGGCAAAGTGAACAAAGGTATATTTGATATACATGTTATTTATGTGTACTTTACTAGTGTTTATAGCAACCCCTCGGCATTTGATACTGGTTCAGTTGCTAAGAGTAGTAACTCGAAACGGGAGTTGCGGAATGAACATAGACTAGTTAAGGGTGAAGTGACGATGTGTGTTGGAAGTGGTTCCAAGATTGATATGATCATCATCGCACACTCCCTATACTTTCGGGATTAGTGTTGAACCTAAATAAATGTTATTTGGTGTTTGCGTTGAGCATGAATATGATTTGATCATGTTTATTGCAATACGGTTATTCATTTAAGTCAGAGAATAATTGTTGTTCTGTTTACATGAATAAAACGTTCTATGGTCATACACCCAATGAAAATGGTTTGTTGGATCTCGATCATAGTGATACACATCTTCATAATATTGAAGCCAAAAGATATAAGTTTAATAATGATAGTGCAACTTATTTGTGGCACTGCCGTTTGGGTCATATTGGTGTAAAGCGCATGAAGAAACTCCATGCTGATGGGCTTTTGGAATCACTTGATTATGAATCACTTGATGCTTGCGAACCATGCCTCATGGACAAGATGACTAAGACTCCGTTCTCCGGAACAATGGAGCGAGCAACTGACTTATTGGAAATTATACATACTGATGTATGCGGTCCAATGAATGTTGAGGCTCACGGTGGGTATCGTTATTTTCTGACCTTCACAGATGATTTGAGCAGATATGGGTATATCTACTTGATGAAACATAAATCTGAAACATTTGAAAAGTTTAAATAATTTCAGAGTGAAGTGGAAAATCATCGTAATAAGAAAATAAAGTTTCTACGATCTGATCATGGAGGAGAATATTTGAGTTACGAGTTTGGTCTTCATTTGAAACAATGTGGAATAGTTTCGCAACTCACGCCACCTGGAACACCACAGCGTAATGGTGTGTCCGAACATCGTAACCGTACTTTATTAGATATGGTGCAATCTATGATGTCTCTTACCGATTTACCACTATCGTTTTGGGGTTATGCATTAGAGATAGCTGCATTCAAGTTAAATAGGGCAACATCTAAATCCGTTGAGACGACACCATATGAACTGTGGTTTGGCAAGAAACCAAAGTTGTCGTTTCTTAAAGTTTGGGGTTGCGACGCTAATGTGAAAAAGTTTCATCCTGATAAGCTCAAACCCAAATCGGAGAAATGTGTCTTCATAGGATACCCAAAGGAGACAATTGGGTACACCTTCTATCATAGATCCGAAGGCAAGACATACGTTGCTAAGAATGGATCCTTTCTAGAGAAGGAGTTTCTCTCGAAAGAAGTGAGTGGGAGGAAAGTAGAACTTGATGAGGCAATTGTACCTGCTCCCTTATTGGAAAGTAGTTCATCACAGAAATCTGTTCTTGTGACTCCTACACCAATTAGTGAGGAAGCTAATGATGATGATCATGTAACTTCAGATCAAGTTACTACCGAACCTCGTAGGTCAACCAGAGTGAGATCCGCACCAGAGTGGTACGGTAATCCTGTTCTGGAGGTCATGTTACTTGATCATGGCAAACCTACGAACTATGAGGAAGCGATGATGAGCCCAGATTCCGCGAAATGGCTTGAGGCCATGAAATCTGAGATGGGATCCATGTATGAGAACAAAGTATGGACTTTGGTTGACTTGCCCGATGATCGGCAAGCCATAGAAAATAAATGGATCTTCAAGAGGAAGACAGACGCTGATAGTAGTGTTACTATCTACAAAGCTAGACTTGTCGAAAAAGGTTCTTGACAAAGTTCAAGGTGTTGACTACAATGAGATTTTCTCACTCGTAGCGATGCTTAAGTCTGTCCGAATCATGTTAGCAAGTTGCCACATTTTATGAAATCTGGCAAATGGATGTCAAAACTACATTCCTTAATGGATTTCTTAAAGAAGAGTTGTATATGATGCAACCAGAAGGTTTTGTCGATCCTAAAGGTGCTAACAAAATGTGCAAGCTCGAGCGATCCATCTATGGACTGGTGCAAGCATCTCAGAGTTGGAATGTACACTTTGATGAGTTGATCAAAGCATATAGTTTTATACAGACTTGTGGTGAAGCATGTATTTACAAGAAAGTGAGTGGGAGCACTACAACATTTCTGATAAGTATATGGGAATGACATATTGTTGATCGGAAATAATGTAGAATTTTCTGGAAAGCATAAAGGAGTTTTTGAAAGGAGTTTTTCAAAGAAAGACCTCAGTGAAGCTGCTTACATATTGAGCATCAAGATCTATAGAGATAGATCAAGAAGCTTGATAAGTTTTTTCAATGAGTACATACATTGACAAGATTTTGAAGTAGTTCAAAATGGAACAGTCAAAGAAAGAGTTCTTGCCTGTGTTACAAGGTGTGAAATTGATTAAGACTCAAAGCCCGACCACGGCAGAAGATAGAAAGAGAATGAAAGTCATTCCCTATGCCTCAGCCATAGGTTCAATAAAGTATGCCATGCTGTGTACCAGATCTATTGTATACCCTACACTGAGTTTGGCAAGGGAGTACAATAGTGATCTAGGAGTAGATCACTGGACAGCGGTCAAAATTATCCTTAGTGGAATAAGGATATATTTCTCGATTATGGAGGTGACAAAAGGTTCGTCGTAAAGGGTTACGTCGATGCAAGTTTTGACACTGATCCAGATGACTCTAAGTCTCAGTCTGGATACATATTGAAAGTGGGAGCAATTAGCTAGAGTAGCTCCGTGCAGAGCATTGTTGACATAGAAATTTGCAAAATACATACGGATCTGAATATGGCAGACCCGTTGACTAAACTTCTCTCACAAGCAAAACATGATCACACCTTAGTACTCTTTGGGTGTTAATCACACGGCGATGTGAACTAAGATTACTGACTCTAGTAAACCCTTTGAGTGTTGGTCACATGGCAATATGAACTATGGGTGTTAATCACATGGTGATGTGAACTATTGGTGTTAAATCACATGGCGATGTGAACTAGATTATTGACTCTAGTGCAAGTGGGAGACTGGAGGAAATATGCCCTAGAGGCAATAATAAAGTTGTTATTTATATTTCCTTATATCATGATAAATGTTTATTATTCATGCTAGAATTGTATTAACTAAAACTTAGTACATGTGTGAATACATAGACAAACAGAGTGTCACTAGTATGCCTCTACTTGACTAGCTCATTGAATCAAAGATGGTTAAGTTTCCTAGCCATAGACATGAGTTATCATTTGATTAACGGGATCACATCATTAGAGAATGATGTGATTGACTTGACCCATTCCGTTAGCTTAGCACTTGATCGTTTAGTATGTTGTTATTGCTTTCTTCATGACTTATACATGTTCCTATGACTATGAGATTATGCAACTCCCGAATATCGGAGGAATACTTTGTGTGCTACCAAACGTCACAACGTACCTGGGTGATTATAAAGGTGCTCTACAGGTGTCTCCGATGGTGTTTGTTGAGTTGGCATAGATCGAGATTACGATTTGTCACTCCGATTGTCGGAGAGGTATCTCTGGGCCCTCTCGGTAATGCACATCACTATAAGCCTTGCAAGCAATGTGACTAATGAGTTAGTTACGGGATGATGCATTACGGAACGAGTAAAGAGACTTGCCGGTGTCGAGATTGAACTAGGTATTGAGATACCGACGATCGAATCTCGGGCAAGTAACATACCGATGACAAAGGGAACAACGTATGTTGTTATGCGGTTTGACCGATAAAGATCTTCGTAGAATATGTAGGAGCCAATATGAGCATCCAGGTTCCGCTATTGGTTATTGACCGGAGACGTGTCTCGGTCATGTCTACATAGTTCTCGAACCCGTAGGGTCCGCAAGCTTAACGTTCGGTGACGATCGTATTATGAGTTTATGTGTTTTGATGTACCGAAGGTAGTTCGGAGTCCCGGATATGATCATAGACATGACGAGGAGTCTCGAAATGGTCGAGACATAAAGATCGATATATTGGACGACTATATTTGGACATCGGAATGTTTCCGGGTGAGATCGGGCATTTACCGGTGTACCGGGAGGTTACCGGAACCCCCCGGGAGGTATATGGGCCTTATTGGGCCATAGTGGGAGAGAGGAGAAGGGAGCAAAGGAGTGGGCACGCCCCCCCAAGCCCAATCCGAATTGGGAGGGCCCCCCCTTTCCTTCCTCCTTCCTCCCCCTTCCTTCTCTCCTAATCCAACTAGGGAAAGGGGGGAATCCTACTCTCGGTGGGAGTAGGACTCCCCTTGGGGCGTGCCTAGGAGGCCGGCCCCCTCCCCCTCCTCCACTCCTTTATATACGGGGGAGGGGGCACCCCATAGACACACAAGTTGATCATTGATCTCTTAGCCGTGTGCGGTGCCCCCTCCACCATAATCCACCTCGGTCATATCGTTGTAGTGCTTAGGCGAAGCCCTGTGCCGGTAGCTTCATCATCACCGTCATCACGCCGTCGTGCTGACGAAGCTCTTCCCCGACACTCTGCTGGATCGTGAGTTCGTGGGACGTCACCGAACCGAACGTGTGCAGATCGCTGAGGTGCCGTACCTTCGGTGCTAGGATCGGTCGATCGTGAAGACGTACGACTACATCAACCGCGTTGTCATAACGCTTCCGCTTACGGTCTACGAGGGTACGTGGACAACACTCTCCTCTCTCGTTGCTATGCATCACCATGATCTTGCGTGTGCATAGGAATTTTTTAAGAAAAATTACTACGTTCCCCAACACAGGGTCCGCTGCATCAGGCACAGCTGCATCGGCAACATTAGCCTCGCCCTCTAGATTGCCTGTTAGTATGAACTTGTTAGTGATGATGGTCTGAACTTCTCTTGTGAAACTGTCCATATTTTGCCCAGGGATCAGAACCCTGGTGTCAAGCAGGGGTATGGGATGCCCCAGTTGTCTTAAAACTTATCCCTACTAGTAGTATGCATTGTTTCTTTAACACAATACAATCGAAGTTGCTCACATACACTCACCCCTATGAACGCATGCATGCACACCATGCCCCTGTGAGCAACTCTGAGAGACTGAGCCCCTGTTTATCGCTTGTTTATCTGTCATGTGCTATTAATTAGGTAATGTTGTTCTTATGTTCTGCCTACTGTTTTGTGATGCCAATGTGGTGGTAAGGCCATCACATTTGAAAGGGTGAGCAGGAAACATACGTGTACGCACATAGAAATAACTGTGGTTTACATCTGCTCACCTCTGAAGCACATATGCGGACAACCAAACAACCGGCCCTAAAATGGCCATTGATGCAATGCGGGCAATCAAACAACATGCAAATGTTTGTTTTTTACTTGTTTTTGCTCAGCCAGGCTAAACTAGGTCAAGTATGCAATGTTGACAAATTGCATGCGAGTAACCAAACACGCCCTTTTGCACGCACCTCGCATCCCAGAGCATTTTGCATGACAAACAAAATCACTTTTTAATATTTATTTTTTCTTTAATTTACTAAGCCTAGTCTCCGAATCGCCCTGCTCCAAGAAGTAGATGATGCGCCTGTGCGTTGCTGCGGAAAATCTTGCAAAAATAAATGCATAAAATATTTGCAGAAAACATCTAAAACTAATGGAAGGAAAATGTAACCTAAAAAACATACAAAGTGTATAAAAATTGAATTTCAATTAAAATAGTATCGTTTCTAACAAAAATGTAAAGGGTCAACAACATAGATATGCTACAATCGCCCAACACATATATCCTCAATACAAAATCTAAAATCTAGTGCAAAAAATAAACTGGGAACAATTAACATGCATGAATTTATGATGTGGCTGCATTGCATGCATAATGTAATGTAAAAAATGGGATTTACAGTATGTAGCATGGTTGCATGGTTAGAAAAAATAGGTAGTGGGTTAGGGGGCGAATCCTATATGGCGCTGCAGGCGCCCGTTAATGTGTATTCTGCAAACGGGCACCTGCAGCGCCCCAAACTAGGCCGGCCCGTTACTGTCTAAGTCATTCCGCAAAATGTAAAAGCATCATCGTTGTGACTCGATCAACAGGGGAGTTCCTATGTGACGCACTCTGCGTCAAAATGCTGCGCATTCGCACAAGCAAGTCGTTCACGAGCGCCGATTGGGCCGGCCCATTGAAGTGCGCGGCGAAAACCAGGTGAAAATCGCAAAAAGGTAGGGCGCGGTAGCTGGGATTTGAACACAGGAAGAGCTCGGTGGACCAATGTACAGAGAAACCCTAAAAGAACAAACGAAACTATAAGACTTAATACTGCTTGAAAAAATCCTTTACAAATTTCAAAATTTTAATTAAATTTTTGAACGTACGATTACTTTTTGACAAAAGCAATCAATTTTGATATCACGAACAAATTTTGAATTTCCAAACGTTTTTCGTAAACATGATTTTTTTAGAATTTGTGAACAATTTTCTAAAGCACGGATATTTTTTAAAATTTTAGAAGAACATTTTCGAAAATGCCGAACAAATTTGGAAGCACAAACATCTATTGAATACGTGAACAAAAAATCGAAATCCAGAATATTTTTTGAAATCTTTGAACAAATTTTGTAAAACACGAACATTTTTTTATAAAAAAAATGCAATCTTTTATTTTATAAAATCCTGGGTTGGAAAGGCAAACAAATTTCGTCTATTCTAAACATTTTTTTGCATTTTTTGAACTTCTTGCAAAAATGTGAACATTTTTAAAATTTTGAGAATGCTTTTTCAACTTGCGAACAAATTTTCGACATGCGAACAAATTTTGAACGTTTTTATGAAAAAAAGCAGGACAAAAGAAAAAATAAATAGGGAAACAAAAAAAAGGAAAAAAAACAAAGAAAAAGCATTCCAAACAAAATGGGAACAATTTTTAAAATCCTGAACATATTTTTTATTTTTAGACCAAAGTTAGAAACGGAGAACAATTTTAAAAATTCCAAACAAATTTGAAACGTGAACATTTTTTTAATACGTGAACAAAAATTTGAAAACAAGAACAATTTTTGAAAACATGAACATGTTTTGAAATCCTGGTCAGTATGTGAAAATGAACAAAAACATTCTGAACAATTTTTGAAATGCCCGAACAATTTTTTGAAAATGCGAACATTATTTGAATTTATGAACAATTTTTGAAAGCATGAATTTTTTTATAAAATTGTAATATTTTAAAAGTACGAACATTTTTTCAGTTTCTGAACAAAATTTGAAACCTGATTTGTTTTTAAAAAATGGACTTGAAATATAAAGGAAACGAAAAAAAGAAATAGAAAAAGAAAAGAAAAGAAAGAAAAAAAAGAAACAGAAAAATCGACAAAAGAAAAAAAGGTTCTTGGAACCTTCTAGAAGTTTCCCAAAACCAGAAAAACCCGGTTGGGAAACTCTAGAAGGTTCGCAAAACCGGAAAGTGCCCCAATTGATTAACGGGCCGGCCCACGTGAGCGCTTCGATCGCCAGCTCTGTGCGTTGCGTCGACAGTTCGACGTAACGAGCGGCAAATAGGGAATTCCACCCCCGTCTAGGCTTGAACTTTTCTCTAAAAAAAAAAACTTAGGCTTGGCCACATAGTAATACATAGGTCTCCCAAAATGAAAAAGGAAATAAAAAAGAAAAGCAAAGCAGCCTGTCCCTCTTCCATTCTCCTACCGCCAGACCACACCACCATGGCCGCGGCCGCCGCCGGTGCCTCTACTTCCGCCGCAACTGTGTCCGCAATCTCTGCCCAAATAGCCGCCGGAAGACTCTTCGCCGCCATAGACAATCTCACCCCTTCCTGTTCCTCCTCCCCTATACCCTCCTCGCTCTACGCCTCCCTCCTCCGTCTGGCCACCCACCACGGCTCCCTCTCGGCCGCCCGCCGCATCACGACCCACTTCGCCTCCTCCGCCTCCCAATTCAACCGCTCATCAGTCCCCACCTTCCTATTCAACCGCGCCATCGAGTCTCTTGCTGCCTGCGGCGGCCTCGCGGACGCGCGGGAGTTGTTTGACTTAATGCCGCGCCGTGACGGCGGTTCTTGGAACGCCATCATCTACGCTTCCTCCCGCGC
The DNA here is from genome assembly GCF_018294505.1 of Triticum aestivum. Taxonomy (NCBI): domain Eukaryota; kingdom Viridiplantae; phylum Streptophyta; class Magnoliopsida; order Poales; family Poaceae; genus Triticum; species Triticum aestivum. The sequence goes on along the minus strand of NC_057799.1, from coordinate 393,152,545 downwards.
CGGGAAACCCACAGAGGCGCTTTCCCTCTTTGCCGATATGTACTCCCGTGGCGTTCGCCCCAACGATGTCACAATGGCATCCGTGCTCGCCTGCTGCTCAGAGTGCCTCAACCCGTGTGGTGCCCAGCAGCTCCACGGCCATATCTCCAAGCGGGACTTCCAGTCCAATGTGATTCTTGGCACAGCGCTGGTTGATGTGTATGGGAAGTGCCACTTACTTGCAGATGCGAGGCAGGCATTTGATGGTATCTCTGAACCTAATGCCATTTCGTGGAATGTCATCATCCGGCGGTATCTTCTTGCTGGGATGGGGGATATGGCAGCTGAAATGTTCTTTCGGATGGTCCGGGCAGGAGTTAGGCCGCTTGTTTATACCGTCTCACATGCACTTCTTGCTTGCCGGGATAACAATGCGCTTGAAGAAGGACGGTGCATGCATACTTTTGTGCTCCGTCATGGGTACGAGCACCACATCCATGTGCGGAGCTCAGTGGTGGATATGTATGCCAAGTGTGGTGCCATTGATGCAGCCCAAAGGCTCTTCAACGTGGCACCAGTGAAGGACGTAATAATGTCGACCTCAATTTTGTCAGGACTGGCTTCTTGTGGGAGGATTGGTGATGCAAAGCGAGTGTTCGACAGGATGCAAGAGCGTAACTTAGTGTCCTGGAATGCTATGTTGACTGGTTATATCAGGTCCTCGGATCTGACTGGTGCTTTGCATTTGTTCCAGCAGATGAGGAAGGAGACAAAGGAGCTTGATGATGTTACACTTGGTTCGGTGCTAAATGCTTGTACTGGGATGCTTGATATTAGGAAAGGTGAGGAGGTCCATGCATTCGCTTTCAAGTGTGGTTTATTGAGTTACCCTTTCCTAAAGAACGCTCTTGTGAGGATGTATTCCAAATGCGGATGCCTGAGGAGTGCAGAACTGCTTCTTCAATTCGAGATGGGAGAGAGAGACCGATACTCCTGGAATTCACTTATTTCAGGCTATGAGCGCCACTCCATGAGTGAAGCAGCTCTGCATGCACTGAGTGAAATGCAATCTGAAGTAACTCCTAACCAGTCCACGTTCAGTTCGGCACTGGCAGCCTGTGCCAACATTTTTCTTCTTAAGCACGGCATGGAGATTCATGCGTACATGATCAGAAGTGGCTATGAGATTGACGATATACTGCAAAGTGCACTGATTGACATGTACTGCAAGTGTAGGCTATTTGATTATGGCATCAGGATATTCGAGGCACAGCCATCTCGTGATGTCATCCTGTGGAATTCGATGATCCTTGGCTGTGCTTACAGTGGCAAAGGTGAGTATGGGCTTGAATTGTTTGATGAAATGCAGGCGCAAGGGATTAAGGCCGACTCTGTCACTTTCCTCGGTGCACTAGTTTCATGTATCAGCGAGGGGCATGTTGGGTTGGGAAAGAGTTATTTCACTTTGATGACTGAGGAATCCATCCTTCCTCGCATGGAGCACTATGAGTGCATGATTGAGCTGCTGGGCAAACATGGACACATGGTTGAGCTCGAGGATTTTGTGGATCACATGCCGTTTGAGCCACCAACCACAATGTGGTTAAGGATCTTCGACTGCTGCAGGGAATATGGAAATAGGAAATTAGGGGAGCGGGCTGCCAAGTGCATCAATGATAGCAATCCCCAGACACCGGTTCGATATGAGGCCACTGCAGACTACATGTGCAGTGATGGTGGCAGTGCAGAGCCCATGTCATTTGGTAACCCGGACGAAGAATTGATGTCGCCGCTGTGAGTGCCATGACATCGACTCGCAGGTGGCTGAGCTGAAATTCTTAATTGCCAAATCAAGGAGCAGACTTGAAAAGGATTTTCAGGTGCTTGTGATCCCATAGCATCAGTGTTGACACTTGACAGGACTACCCTAGTACAGTTGGTCGAGCTGAAGACAGGGTCTCTGGGCCGAATGGAGCTTGTAATTATAAGGATGATAACAAGACCTCAAGCTTTCATCTCAGCTGACTGATGAAGATGAATTGGAGCTCAACTTTGCATGATTATTCTGGCACTCACAAGGAAGTCACATTGAGTCTTCTAGTCTGTCTATGTTGATTGGCTCGGTGCTGAGACTTCCTCATCGGCTAGGAAGATGCCGAGGAATTTGTAAAGTATCACCTCTGTTCCAAATTATAAGACGTTTTATACATACGGATTGAAATGAGTGAACAAACACACTAAAACGCATCTACATCCAATTCAGAAAAAAGTAGAACATCTTATTATTTGAAACATAGGGAATCCTCTATAACACTAAGCTCCATAATTTTAAAGAGCCCACATTCAATTGAGGTCTCCAATAAGAATTGGGTCACTCAATTTTGACCGGGTAAACAATTTCTCAAAGATATCTTATTCAATTCTTTTATACTATACACCATGCTTCCTAATCTTTAAGGCCTCACAATTAATTAAGGTATTTAATTTAGACTTGGTCAACCGGTTTTCACTGGGTCAACACTTTCATAAGCTCTCTTAATTTTTTTATTCACTATGTTCCCTAATTTTGAAGCTATTCCATTCAATTGAAGTGTTTAGTTTTGGATTTGGTTTACGATTTCGACGGGGCCAACAATTTTTCACATAAATCAGCAGCAATTGGTCCATAAAAACATATCAATCCCGCGCACCCTCCAATCACCTGGAAAAAAAAGTCAGCGTCATCATGTGATATTGTAGCACCAATATGTACATGTGACCACCGTATTTTCCTACATAAATATAGGTTGGTTAGCGGATAACACAGAATCACACCACAAAAGGCCCACCAAATCACTGCATTATACATAAAAATAAAACACACTCTATGATCTCCCCCACCCACCAAGCTAATTATTCCATCTATTCCAAAATATAAGGGGTATAGTTTTGTTGAAAGTCAAATTTCTTTAACTTTGACCAAGTTTAGAGAAAAAAATATCGGCATCCATAATATTAAACAAAAAAAGTATGGAAATTCATTTCATGATGAACTTAAAAGTACCAATTTGATATTATGGATTTCGGTATATTTCTCTACAAATTTGATCAAACTTAAAAGGTTTGACTTTTTTTAAAAAGTAATATACCTTATATTTTGAAATAGAGGGGTTATTTTTTGAAGAAACCTAACGACATCAACGGCGCAGCAAAGTGCGCCCAACCCTTCTAGTACTTATTATTTGTAAAAGAAACTTGTAAATTGCCGGTTTAACAAAATTATTTTCTTTTCTAAGTATATTCGTAAACAACAACCTCAAAACAAAAAAGTAACACTACATCATGCTAAGAGACAAGAACGAAGTGGGCCAATATCGGTGCAATAGGATCATCGTGAACTCGGAAAACGAGGAACTTATATGGAGATCATGAACGAAGGGGCCAGTATGCAGGTAACGCAGCGGCCATCATTGATGATTGTTATTGCTTGGCATGTGAGTTCAGTACTATCGGGTTTCAATACTGTCCTAAGAGAGGCAAATGGTGTTGCACATGAATTAGCGCGTGCTGCTAGAAATAATTTTTGTAATGAGTGGTTAGGTGTTGCTCCAAATGCTTTACTTCCTCTGATACTAAAGGATGTAAGTGTTATCACATGTGAATAAAGAGGAAAATTTAGTTGTAAAAAAGAGAGAGAGAGACAAGAACATTTGGCAGGAATTTTGTGTATTCTTTTGCAGGAAGTGAACAAAAAATATATTAAAATCCACTTCAAAACATGGCAATCAAGAAGAGTATTTGCCTACTCAGAAAAAAAGGAAGAGTATTTGCCTCTCCGAACAATCCTGGTGTTACTGGACCACATGTTGTACACGGAAAAAAAGTTTTCCCCCGGAAAACTCGGTGCCTGGCGAAAAGGCGAATAGGGTTTACGGGTGGCTCGTGGCGGCGCTCGTCGGATCTGCCGGCGGAGCGCAACTCAGGTCGAGTGGAGGATGGCGTCGTCCTCTACGGCAGGCAAAGAGAAGGAGTCCCTATCCCCTAGGGCGGCGAGGGCGAAACTGGCGGAGGCCCTAGGAAAGTTGGACATCACCGACGAGGAAGCTACACCGCTGGTCGTGGATGATCTTGAGGAAGGAGAGCAGGAGAAGTGGATGGTGGCGGGCAAGGTTCTCTATCGAAATATTCTGCACATCCATACGATCACTATTGCTCTTGGTCCCGCGTGGGGTAATCCCAAAGGTCTGGCTTTCCGATCTGTGGGAGAGAACATGTTTGTAGCAGATTTTGCTACGTACTAAGAGAGATAGAGATCGAGTTTGGGAGGGATCGCCATGGCATGACAGTAAACACGCTGTGATTCTCTCGGATTTTGATGAGTGCATGCGTCCCTCTGAATTACAATTTGACAAGCTTCAGTTATGGGCCAGAGTTGTCAATCTCCCCTTTAATCTGTGTGATGAAAAGTGGAGTAAAGCAATAGCAGGTCAAATTGACAAACAGGCGAACCTCTGAGGAGATGGATTCTGATTGAATCCAAGAGGAGGAAGGGCATGGATCCATATGATATACTCTATGAAAATGTTCCTCATTTTGGTTTTTTCCTGTGGCCGTCTAGGTCACGGGGACCTCTACTGCCCTACACCTGGAACCAGAGATGCTAATGGCGATCTACCCTTTGGGAAAGGTCTGCGAGCGCCAGAGGATAGGATGAGGGGCACATCGGGGGATGGCTCATCAAGGGAGCCAAATATGTCCCAGAACAGGAAGGCTGAAACACGTCAGTCATCTACGGAGGCAAAGGGAGCAGCTGATGTCACATCTCCTCTGAAGAACAAGGTTAATCAGAATAAGCGCAAAGAGGGGCCTCAGGTGCAAAAACAAGTGTACAGGAAAGTTGAGATGCCTTTGCTGGCTAACAGCCCGCATATGGAAAACAGTGATACAATCGAGAATGGCAGCTTGAGTGGGGGTCTTGGGACAGGAAGAGAAACGGAGGGGGAGATGGAACGGGAGGCCAAGAAGAAGAAACCTACTCCGACCACTTCAGAAGCATCGGCAAAGGCTGCGGAGCAGCCCTGCCGGAAACAATGAGTTGCATGAGCTGGAACTGTCGCGGGCTTGGGAACCCGGAGACAGTTCGAGAGCTTCGCAATGTTATGAAGCAAGAAGGACCCAGTCTCCTCTTTCTGATGGAGACAAAGATTTCGGCAAAAAGAGTGGAAAGCCTGCAGAATCAGCTTGGTTTTGCGGGTTGTTTTGCAGTAAACAACAATGATTTGAGTGGGGGCATCAGTATGTTTTGGTCCGCGGATATAGAGGTGGAACTGAAAAACTACAGCGCATCACATATCAATGTCAAGGTCAGTAAGAAGCCTCGAAACTCTGTAGAGTGGAGAGTGACAGGTTTTGATGGAGCTCCACGGGTGGAAGATAGACGGCATAGTTGGAGATCCCTTCGTACTCTGTTTGAGATCCAGCATGATGCTTGGCTCTGTGTTGGGGATTTCAACGAAACAATGTTTGCTTTTGAACACTTCTCTCATGCCGAACGGCCGGAATGGCAGATGAGGGCGTTCAGAGAAGCTCTTGATGATTGCTCGCTCCTAGATCTTGGATGGAAGGGAGTGGAGTATACATGGGATAATGGGCAGAGCGGTGAGTCGAATGTGAAAGCTAGACTCGATAGACGTTTGGGGGACCTACAGCTTACCCAGATCTTTCCGCACACTTCGGTCCACCACATTAGCACTACGGAGTCGAATCATTGCTTTGTCCTGGTCGACTTACGTGATAATCGGGTGGCACATCGATAGAGAGTTACGAGGCACTTCCGATATGAAGAGGTATGGCAAACACACTCTGAGTATGATCATTTTGTGCTTAGAGAATGGCAAAAGGGAGCTGGCCGGAATGGTCTTGATGGCGTACTCAATGCGTTGCATGACATGCATACTAAGTTGACTGCATGGGGGGCAAAGGAATTCTGGTGTCTCGCACGGAAAGTGCGGAAACTGCGGGATAAGCTGCACCGGCTGCGGCGCCGGCCGAGGAGACATGGCCCGTCCGAGGAAGAGAGGGCCATAGCTAAGCAGCTCCAAGAGGCACTAAGGCAAGAGGAAATCTGGTTAAGACAGAGATCACGGGTTCCTTGGCTGCGAGAGGGGGATCATAACATGGGCTATTTTCATGCCCAAGCAGCACAGCGGCAGAGAATGAATAAGATAGAAGGGCTCGAACGAGCGGATGGCTCCACGTGTCAAACGCCGGACGAGAATCATGCAGAAGTCCAAGGGTTTTATGAAGCCCTCTACACAAGCCAGGGTTTCAAACCAATGGACGAGCTTCTTGCCTTTGTTCTTCCAAAAGTGACAGAACAAATGAATGAAGAACACGACAAACCGTACGCTGCAGAGGAGGTCAAGACGACTTTGTTTCAAATGGCGCCGTCAAAGGCGCTGGGTGTGGACGGATTTACAGCGGGATTTTTTCAGCGGCATTGGTCCTTGTTGAAAGATGATATAATTCTAGTTGTCCTCGATTTCTTGAATGGGGGAGTCCTACCTAAGGGTATGAACGACACGTCTATCACTTTGATCCCAAAGGTGCGTCACCCGCAGCGTATATCTCAATATCGGCCCATATCATTGTGCCCTGTTCTATACAAGATTGCCTCAAAATGCATAACAAACAGGGTACGAGTGTTTGTGGGTGAGATAATCAGTGAAGAGCAGAGTGCATTTGTGCCTGGACGACTCATTACTGACAACGTTCTCATCGCTTATGAGAGCTTTCACGCTATGATACGGCGGAAGAGAGGGAAGAATGTTGCTTGTGCCGTCAAACTTGACATGATGAAGGCATACGACCGGGTTGAATGGCACTTTTTGGAGGCAATTATGCTAAGGTTGGGTTTTAGTTCACAGTTTGTCAGACTTGTGATGAAGTATGTAACTTCGGTAAGGTTTATAGTACGAGTGAATGGACAATTACTTCCCTAGTTCACACCATCTAGAGGTCTCCGTCAGGGAGATCCTAGTTCACCGTTTCTATTTCTTACCTGTGCAGAGGGTTTTACCTCACTGCTAAAGTTTTATGGAGGGGCCCATGTTGACAGAGGCATCCGGGTTAGCCCTCGTTCTCCTTGGGTTAATCACCTGCCCTTCGTTGATGACAGTTTGATATTTCTGAAGGCAGAAAGGGCGAGTGCGACCAGGTTGAATGAGGTGCTTCGAATTTATGGAGAATGCTCGGGACAAAGTGTTAATAGGGACAAAATTTCTATCTTTTTCAGTCCAAACACACCTGATGTAGTTCAACAGGAGCTCGAGACAGTGTTGGGAATTACTGTGGAGGCATTTAATGAGCGATATCTGGGTCTTCCAACATCCTTGGACGCATTACCAGCGGTACTTTTGAATACCTTGGCGAGAGGATCAGAAGCAAGCTTCAAGGGGGCACTGAACGTCTTATTTCATGTGCCGGGAGGGAGGTCAGGATCAAGGCCGTTGCACAGGCGATCCCGGCCTTCTCGATGAGCTGCTTCAAGCACACGAAAAAGGTATATAAGGGTTTTTCATCAAAAATGGCAAGGTATTGGTGGAGACGTGGAGTAGCTCAGTTGACCGCATATCTTTGCACTAGATCGATTGGGACTCACTAACCAAGCCAAAGAATGCAGGAGGGATGGGGTTCAGAAACTTGGAAATGTTTAACTTAGCTCTGCTTGGGAAACACGGGTGGATGCTGATCACGAATCCGGAATCCCTATGTGCTCGTGTCTTGAAGGGAAAGTACTTTCCCACCAGTGAGTTCATGGATGCAACTATCCCGAAGCATGCATCAGCCACTTGGAGGGCAATTGTGGTGGGCAGAGAGGCCCTACAGACGAGCTTAATAAAAAGAATCGGAGATGGCATATCAACATGGAATGATAGCTGGATTCCGGGCCTTCTCACACTTCGGCCTTCGGTGCAAATCGGAGATGCCGCAATTCCTCGACACTACAAAAAAAGACACATCCGTGACATTTTGGGCCGAACGAAATTTTTTTTCTCTCATACTTATGACACTTCTATGACGATAATTGTGACAAAACCCGGTATCATCATAGATGTGGTGGGCTCCTACTTCTATGACAAAAAATCATGACAGAAAGTGGGCTTTTCATCCTGGGCGGGCCGGAGACGCAGCTGCATGACATTATTTGGGCCATCCATGACGGAAAAAACCGTGGTAGAAGCGAGGGCGAGGAAAATATCGGGGTGTTCCCGGTTACGGTGGGTGGTCGGGGCCGAGCGATGCGCGTTTCTCTCGTACACACACGCGTGTGGGTGCGAGGCGTTGGGCTCTAACTGAACCCGAGCGATTGCACTGCAGGCTACGCGTTACTGAACTCGAGCGATCGATCGATGGCTGTTAACTGAACCCGATCGAGCGATTCCTTTGCTACTGCTGCTAACTGAAGCCGATCGATGCTGCCTCTGGATGAACAGTGAGCGTTGCTGGGGGGAGGGGGTTGGATGAATAGTTCCTGGTGGGGGTGGATGAACAGGACCCCGTGGTGTTGCCTCTGGATGAACAGGACCCCGATCGAGCCGGTTGGGGCTGGATGAACAGGACCACCCCGTGGAGGGCTGGATGAACAGGACCACCCCGTGGAGGGCTGGATGAACAGTAGACAGTGGAGGGCTGGATGAATAGTAGCCCATGGAGGGGTGGTTGAACAGGAGCCCGTGGAGAGGGCTGGTTGAACATTAGCCAATGGAGTAGCGCGCGGTGGAGGATGGATGAACAGGAGCCCGTGGATGAACACTCGCAGGTGGAGGATGGAGGAGGTCGATGGTGGATGAATAGTAGCCCGTGGAGGCTGGAGGGGTTCGACGGTGGAGATGAACAGTATCCCGTGGAGTCCCGTTTTGCGGTACGCCACACCCCTCCCGATGAACAGGACCCCCGTTTCGACCGTAGCACTCCAACACAAGTCCGTTTCCTCCGTTTTGCGGTACGCCACACCCCTCCCGATCAACAGGACCCCCGTTTCAACCGTAGGAGGTCCGTTTCCTCCGTTTTACGGTACGCCAGACCCTCCCGATGGACAGGATCCCATTTCGACCATGGCCGGTCGAACACAAAGCCGTTTCCTCCGTTCTGCGGTACGCCATGCCTCGTTTCCATCGGCAGTTCCGTCCAAGCCCTCCCGATGAACACGACGACGCATTCCGTTCTGACCCAACCGGTTGGCTCCCCATGAACACGATGACGACGATGTTTCTCCGTTCCGGCCCAGCCATGTACACGAGCCCTGGCCGTACGTACGCGCGAGTAGGCGTTCGAGACCCCACCCGTATGTACCTACGTGGCCGTATTTTCTTTCTTGCACACTGGCTGCTGTACGTTCGTGTACATGCTACATGTACGCCTCTACTACGACCCGTGCGCGCTCTACATCGACCAGTATGTACGTACCCGTTCGCGACCAGAATGACAACGCTACGTACACTTCGACCGGGTGTGTCCCGACTGTTAGGCACTTCCTTGCGTGCGAAGATGTAGCTGGTGGGTCCCAACAGTCAGGGGGAAATGTTTTTTTCGCGAAATACGATGGCCTGTCCGGTGGGTCCCTGCTGTTGATAACCCACAAGTATAGGGGATCGCAACAGTTTTCGAGGGTAGAGTATTCAACACAAATTTATTGATTCGACACAAGGGGAGCCAAAGAATATTCTCAAGTTTTCGCAGTTGAGTTGTCAATTCAACCACACCTGGATAACTTAATATCTGCAGCAAAGTATTTAGTAGCAAAGTAATATGATAGTAGTGGCAACGGTAACAAAAGTAACGGTAGCAAAAGTAGTATTTTTGGTGTTTTGTAGTGATTGTAACAGTAGCAACGGGAAACTAAATAAGCGAAGAACAATATGTGAAAAGCTCGTAGGCATTGGATTGGTGATGGAGAATTATGCCGGATGTGGTTCATCGTGTAACAATCATAACATAGGGTGACACAGAACTAGCTCCAATTCATCAATGTAATGTAGGCATGTATTCCAAATATAGTCATACGTGCTTATGGAAAAGAACTTGCATGACATCTTTTGTCCTACCCTCCCGTGGTAGCGGGGTCCTAATGGAAACTAAGGGATATTAAGGCCTCCTTTTAATAGAGTACGGGAACAAAGCATTAGCACATAGTGAATACATGAACTCCTCAAACTATGGTCATCACCGGGAGTGGTCCCGATTATTGTCACTTCGGGGTTGCCGGATCATAACACATAGTAGGTGACTACAGACTTGCAAGATAGGATCAAGAACACACATATATTCATGAAAACATAATAGGTTCAGATCTGAAATCATGGCACTCGGGCCCTAGTGACAAGCATTAAGCATAGCAAAGTCATAGCAACATCAATCTCAGAACATAGTGGATACTAGGGATCAAACCCTAACAAAACTAACTCGATTACATGATAGATCTCATCCAACCCATCACCGTCCAGCAAGCCTATGATGGAATTACTCACGGACGGCGGTGAGCATCATGAAATTGGTGATGGAGGATGGTTGATGATGACGACGGCGACGAATCCCCCTCTCCGGAGCCCCGAACGGACTCCAGATCTGCCCTCCCAAGAGGTTTTAGGGCTTGGCGGCGGCTCCGTATCGTAAAACGCGATGAATTCTTCTCTCTTATTTTTTCTCCCCGAAAGCAAATATATAGAGTTGGAGTTGAGGTCGGAGGAGCTCCAGGGGGCCCACGAGGTAGGGGGCGTGCCCTAGGGGGAGGGCACGCCCTCCACCCTCGTGGCCAGGGTGTGGGCCCCCTGGTCTTCATCTTTTGCAAGGATTTTTTATTATTTCCAAATAGACGTTCCGTGGAGTTTCAGGTCATTCCGAGAACTTTTGTTTCTGCACATAAATAACACCATGGAAAGTCTGCTGAAAACAGCGTCCGTCCGAGTTAGTTCCATTTAAATCATGCAAGTTAGAGTCCAAAACAAGGGCAAAAGTGTTTGGAAAAGTAGATACGACGGAGACATATCAACTCCCCCAAGCTTAAACCTTTGCTTGTCCTCAAGCAATTCAGTTGATAAACTAAAAGTGATAAAGAAAAACTTTTACAAACTTTGTTTGCTCTTGTTGTTGTAAATATGTAAAGCCAGCATTCAAGTTTTCAGCAAAGATTATGACTAACCACATTTGCAATAACTCTTAGGTCTCATGTTTACTCATATCAATAGCATAATCAACTAGCGAGTCATAATAATAAATCTTGGATGACAACACTTTCTCAAAACAATCATGATATGATATAACAAGATGGTATCTCGCTAGCCCTTTCTAAGACCGCAAAACATAAATGCAGAGCACCTTTAAAGATCAAGGACTGACTAGACATTGTAATTCATGGTAAAAGAGATCCAGTCATAGTCATACCCAATATAAATTAATAGTAATGAATGCAAATGACAGCTGCGCTCTCCAGCTAGTGCTTTTTAATAAGAGAGTGATGACTCAACATAAAAGTAAATGGATAGGCCCTTCACAGAGGGAAGCATGGATTTGTAGAGGTGCCAGAGCTCGGTTTTGAAATAGAGATAAATAATATTTTGAGCGGCATACTTTCATTGTCAACATAACAACCAAGAGATGGCGATATCTTCCATGCTACACACATTATAGGCGGTTCCCAAACATAATGGTAAAGTTTATACTCCCCCTCCACCAAAAAGCATCAATCCATGACTTGCTCGAAACAACGAGTGTCTCCAACTAGCAACAGTCCCAGGGGGAGTTTTGTTTACAATTATTTTGATTTAGTTTGCATAAAGCATGGGACTGGGCATCCCGGTGACCAGCCATTTTCTCATGAATGAGGAGCGGAGTCCACTCCTCTTGAGAATAACCCGCCTAACATGGAATATAAGGGCAGCCCTAGTTGATACATGAGCTATTCGAGCATACAAACAGAATGTTTATTTGAAGGTTTAGAGTTTGGCACATACAAATTTACTTGGAACGGCAGGTAGATACCGCATATAGGAAGGTATAGTGGACTCATATGGAATAACTTTGGGGTTTAAGGGATTGGATGCACAAGCAGTATTCCCGCTTAGTACAAGTGAAGGCTAGCAAAAGACTGGGAAGCGACCAACTAGAGAGCGACAACAGTCATGAACATGCATTAAAATTAATAAACATTGGATGCAAGCATGAGTAGGATATAATCCACCATGAACATAAATATCGTGAAAGCTATGTTGATTTTGTTTCAACTACATGTGTGAACATGTGCCAAGTCAAGTCACTTAAATCATTCAAAGGAGGATACCACCCCACTATACCACATCACAACCATTTTAATAGCATGTTGGCATGCAAGGTAAACCATTATAACTCATAGCTAATCAAGCATGGCACGAGCAACTATGATCTCTAATTGTCATTGCAAACATGTTTATTCATAATAGGTTGAATCAGGAACGATGAACTAATCATATTTACAAAAACAAGAGAGGTCGAGTTCATACCAGCTTTTCTCATCTTAGTCAGTCCATCATATATCATCATAATTGCCTTTCACTTGCACGACCGAACGATGTGAATAATAATAAGAGTGCACGTGCATTGGACTAAGCTGGAATCTACGAGCATTCAATAAACAGGAGAAGACAAGGCAATATGGGCTTTTGGTTAAATCAACAATAATGCATATAAGAGCCACTTCAACAATTTAATCATGGTCTTCTCCTATCGACCCCAAAGAAAAGAAAAAATAAAAACTATTTACACGGGAAAGCTCCCAATGAGCAAAAGAAGAACGGAAAATCTTTTTGGGTTTTCTTTTAATTATTACTACTACGGCAAGAAAAGTAAACTAACTAGAAGCTATTACTAATTTTTTTTGGTTTTTCTTAAGGTTTAACAAACACACAAGAAGAAAGCAAGAAAAAGAAAATAAACTAGCATGGATATTACAGTGAAAAAGTATGAGCACCGACATCTAGCAATGAGTGTGCGTAAACATAAATGTAATGTCGGTGGGAAATACGTACTCCCCCAAGCTTAGGCTTTTGGCCTAAGTTGGTTCATTGCCACGGATGGCCTGGCGAATACCCGTCGGTGTAGCTGGGGTCGTACTGAGATGCAGCGGTTATCGCTTCCTGAGCTGCAGCATGGCGGCGAGCTGCCTCCGCCCTCCTCTCGTAGTCATCTGCCTCCTCTCTGGTGATAAAATGTCTTCCTTTTGCCTGATAATCAAAGAAGGCAGGAGCAGGGAGAGTAATACAGAAAGCATGACGTCTATCAAAGATTAAGCGATATCGGAGAGGTGATTCATTCCTCTCGACAAACTGGTGATAGACCATAGAATTATAGTCTAAATAAGTAGGAGGCAACTCAATGTCATCCTCACGAACATCCACACCAAGAAAATCAGCTAAGCGGGTTGCATAAATTCCACCAAAGAAATCTCCATTAAATCTATTATTATGTAACCTACGTGCAACAATGGCTCCCAAATTATAAGTTTGGTCTCCTAACACAGCACTCCTAAGAATACTGAGATCAGGGACACACATGTGACATGCTTCATCTTTACCATTTATGCACCTACCTATGAAAAGAACAAAATAATGCATAGCGGGAAAATGGATGCTCCCTATGGTAGCTTGTGCTATATCTCTAGATTCCCCCACGGTTATACCAGCAAGAAAGTTTCTAAATTCAGATTTACGGGGTTCATTAACACTACCCCATTGTGGAAGTTTGCAAGCAGAAGTAAAATCCTCTAAGTCCATGGTATAAGATTTTTCATAAAGATCAAACAGGACAGTTGGAGAATTACGTGAAGATGAAAATTCAAACCTCCTCACGAATGTACTAGTGAGATAGTGGTACTGGCGGCATTTGTCTGCCTCAAAGCTCACAAGATCGGCGTTACGCAAATATGTGTTAAATTCTTCTTGATTCCCGCTCGATCCATAAAATTTTCTGAAGGCCATTCACAGGGCCGCACTGGAGCATCCCTTGGTGGCTCCTCGTCAGCATCACGCATTGCAAGCCTGGGTCCTTGCTTCCTTGAAGAACCACCTTGGAACATTTTCCTAAGCATATTTCTTCCTCTGAAAAATTTCTGAAATTTTTAGTAACTTCAAACAAAAGTAAACCAACCTCAATAAAATTGATAGCAACTACTCCTACAAATGCCTAGAGCCTATAGCATGCATTAAAACTACTTGGAACCATATAAATTTGACATGCAAGCTCAAGAACATGGTCACCTAGGCAGCACAAATTTGGAATGAATAAAGCACTAGAACAAAACTAATTGGACAAATGGAGGAGTCACATACCAAGGAACAATCTCCCCAAGCAGTTTTGTGAGAGGTGCTTTGAGCAAGGAGATCGAAAATCACAGGAAAATGAGCTAGAACTCGTGCTTGAGCTGGATATTGGTGTTTGTGGGAGGAAGAAGGAGTGTATGGGTGCAGGAATGAGTGGAGGAGGGCCACCATGGGCCCACGAGGTAGGGGGGTGCCCCCTGGGGGGTAGGGCGCGCCCTCCACCCTCGTGGCCAGGTGCTTGCCCCTCCTGCTGTGTTCTCAGTGCCAGAAATTCTCAAATATTCTAGAAAAAATCATATTCCATTTTCAGGGCATTTGGAGAACTTTTATTTTCGGGGTATTTTTATATTGCACGGATAAATCAGAAAGCAGATAGAAAAAAATACTAATTTTACTTTATTTCAACTAAATAACAGAAAGTAGAAGGAAGGTACAAAAGGTTGTGCTTCTAGTTTCATCCATCTCATGCTCATCAAAAGGAATCCACTAACAAGGTTGATCAGGTCTTGTTAACAAACTCATTCCGACTAACATGGAACCTGAGAAATTTCGAATAACACTATGTTACCTCAACGGGGATGTGCACATCCCCAATAATAAGAATATCATATTTCTTCTTGACAGTAGGAAGAGGAAATTCAAAACCTCCAAATATAATTGATGGAATTTTTCCAATAGAGTTGATACTATGAACTTGAGGTTGTTTCCTCGGAAAGTGTACCGTATGCTCATTACCATTAACATGAAAAGTGACATTGCCTTTGTTGCAATCAATAACAGCCCCTGCAGTATTCAAAACAGGTCTTCCAAGAATAATAGACATACTATCGTCCTCGGGAATATCAAGAATAACAAAGTCCGTTAAAATAGTAATGTTTGCAACCACAACAGGCACATCCTCACAAATACCGACAGGTATAGCAGTTGATTTATCAGCCATTTGCAAAGATATTTCAGTAGGTGTCAACTTATTCAAATCAAGTCTACGATATAAAGAGAGAGGCATAACACTAACACCGGCTACAAGATCACATAAAGCAGTTTTAACATAATTTCTTTTAATGGAGCATGGTATAGTAGGTACTCCTGGATCTCCAAGTTTCTTAGGTATTCCACCCTTTAAAGTATAATTAGCAAGCATGGTGGAAATCTCAGCTTCAGGTATCTTTCTCTTATTTGTAACAATATCTTTCATATACTTAGCATAAGGATTCGTTTTGAGCATATCAGTTAATCGCATACGCAAAAAGATAGGTCTAATCATTTCAGCAAAGCGCTCAAAATCCTCATCCTCCTTTTTCTTGGATGGTTTGGGAGGAAAAGGCATGGGTTTCTGAACCCAAGGTTCCCTTTCTTTACCATGTTTCCTAGCAACAAAGTCTCTCTTATCATAACGTTGATTCTTTGATTGTGGGTTATCAAGATCAACAGCAGGTTCAATTTCTACATCATTGTCATTACTAGGTTGAGCATCATCATGAACATCATCATTAACATTTTCATTAGGTTCATGTTCATTACCAGATTGTGTTTCAGCATCAGAAATAGAGATATCATTTGGATTCTCAGGTGGTTCAGCAATAGGTTCACTAGAAGCATGCAAAGTTCTATAATTTTTCTTTTTCTTCTTTTTAGAAGAACTAGGTGCATCAATATTATTTCTCTGAGAATCTTGCTCAATTCTCTTAGGGTGGCCTTCAGGATACAAAGGTTCCTGAGTCATTCTACCAGTTCTAGTAGCCACTCTAACAGCATAATCATTTTTCTTACTATTCATTTCATTGATCAAATCATTTTGAGCCTTAAGTACTTGTTCTACTTGAGTGGTAACCATAGAAGCATGTTTACTAATGAGTTTAAGTTCACCTTTAGCATTAGCCATATAATCACCCAACTGTTCAATCATATAAGCATTTTGTTTTAATTGTCTACCAAAATAAGCATTGAAATATTCTTGCTTAACCATAAAGTTATCAAACTCATCCAAGCATTGGCTAGCAATTTTAGTAGGAGGGATTTCAGCTTTATCATATCTATAGAGAGAATTTACCTTTACTACCTGTGTCGGGTTATCAAGACCATGAGGTTCTTCAGTAGGTAATGGATTAAGATCTATGTTTCTTCAACAGGCGGTAAATTAAGACTGTGTATTTCTTCAATAGGAGGTAAATTCTTAATATCTTGAGCTTTAATACCCTTTTCTTTCATAGATTTCTTTGCCTCTTGCATATCTTCGGGACTGAGAAATAGAACACCTCTCTTCTTCGGAGTTGGTTTAGGAATAGGCTCAGGAGCTGGCTCAGGAAGTGTCCAATTATTTTCATTTGTCAACATATTATTCAATAGAATGTCAGCTTCGTCCGGTGTTCTTTCCCTGAAAACAGAACCAGCACAACTATCCAGGTAATCTCTGGAAGCATCGGTTAGTCCATTATAAAAGATATCAAGTATTTCATTTTTCTTAAGAGGATGATCAGGCAAAGCATTAAGTAACTTGAGAAGCCTCCCCCAAGCTTGTGGGAGACTCTCTTCTTCAATTTGCACAAAGTTGTATATTTCCCTCAAAGCAGCTTGTTTCTTATGAGCAGGGAAATATTTAGCAGAGAAGTAATAAATCATATCCTGGGGACTACGCACACAACCAGGATCAAGGGAATTAAACCATATCTTAGCATCACCCTTTAATGAGAACGGAAATATTTTAAGGATATAAAAGTAGCGAGATCTCTCATCATTAGTGAACAGGGTGGCTATATCATTTAATTTAGTAAGATGTGCCACAACAATTTCATATTCATAGCCATGAAAAGGATTAGGTTCAACCAAAGTAATTATATCAGGATCAACAGAGAATTCATAATCCTTATCGGGAACACAGATAGGTGAAGTTGCAAAAGCAGGGTCAGGTCTCATTCTATCATTAAGATATTGTTGATTCCATTTAGCTAATAATCTCTTGAGCTCATATCTATCTTTGCAAGCTAAAATAGCTAAAGAAGCTTCTTTATCAAAAACATAACCCTCAGGAATAACAGGCAAGTTTTCATCATCACTTTCATCAGCATAATCAGTTTCAATAATTTCTTTCTCTCTAGCCCTAGCAATTTGTTCATCAAGAAATTCACTAAGTGGCACAGTAGTATCAAGCATAGAAGTAGTTTCATCATAAGTATCATGCATAGCAGAAGTGGCATCATCAATAACATGCGACATATCAGAACGAATAGCAGAAGCGGTTTTAGGTGTCGCAAGCTTACTCAAAACAGAAGGTGAATCAAGTGCAGAGCTAGATGCCAGTTCCTTACCTCCCCTCGTAGTTGAGGGATAAATTGTTGTCTTAGCGTCTTTCAAGTTCTTCATAGTGACCAGCAGATATAAATCCCAAGTGACTCAAAGAATAGAGCTATGCTCCCCGGCAACGGCGCCAGAAAATAGTCTTGATAACCCACAAGTATAGGGGATCGCAACAGTTTTTGAGGGTAGAGTATTCAACCCAAATTTATTGATTCGACACAAGGGGAGCCAAAGAATATTCTCAAGTTTTCGCAGTTGAGTTGTCAATTCAACCACACCTGGATAACTTAATATCTGCAGCAAAGTATTTAGTAGCAAAGTAATATGATAGTAGTGGCAATGGTAACAAAAGTAACGGTAGCAAAAGTAGTATTTTTGGTGTTTTGTAGTGATTGTAACAGTAGCAACGGGAAACTAAATAAGCGAAGAACAATATGTGAAAAGCTCGTAGGCATTGGATTGGTGATGGAGAATTATGCCGGATGTGGTTCATCATGTACCAATCATAACATAGGGTGACACAAAACTAGCTCCAATTCATCAATGTAATGTAGGCATGTATTCCAAATATAGTCATACGTGCTTATGGAAAAGAACTTGCATGACATCTTTTGTCCTACCCTCCCGTGGTAGCGGGGTCCTAATGGAAACTAAGGGATATTAAGGCCTCCTTTTAATAGAGTACCGGAACAAAGCATTAGCACATAGTGAATACATGAACTCCTCAAACTATGGTCATCACCGGGAGTGGTCCCGATTATTGTCACTTCGGGGTTGCCGGATCATAACACATAGTAGGTGACTATAGACTTGCAAGATAGGATCAAGAACACACATATATTCATGAAAACATAATAGGTTCAGATCTGAAATCATGGCACTCGGGCCCTAGTGACAAGCATTAAGCATAGCAAAGTCATAGCAACATCAATCTCAGAACATAGTGGATACTAGGGATCAAACCCTAACAAAACTAACTCGATTACATGATAGATCTCATCCAACCCATCACCGTCCAGCAAGCCTACGATGGAATTACTCATGCACGGCAGTGAGCATCATGAAATTGGTGATGGAAGATGGTTGATGATGACGAGGACGATGAATCCCCCTCTCCGGAGCCCCGAACGGACTCCAGATCATCCCTCCCGAGAGGTTTTAGGGCTTAGCGGCGGCTCCGTATCGTAAAACATGATGAATTCTTCTCTCTTATTTTTTCTCCCTGAAAGCAAATATATAGAGTTGGAGTTGAGGTCGGAGGAGCTCCAGGGGGCCCACGAGGTAGGGGGCGCGCCCTAGGGGGGAGGGCGCGTCCTCCACCCTAGTGGCCAGGGTGTGGGCCCCCTGGTCTTCATCTTTTGCAAGGATTTTTTATTATTTCCAAATAGACGTTCCGTGGAGTTTCAGGTCATTCCGAGAACTTTTGTTTCTGCACATAAATAACACCATGGAAAGTCTGCTGAAAACCGCGTCAGTCCAGGTTAGTTCCATTCAAATCATGCAAGCTAGAGTCCAAAACAAGGGCAAAAGTGTTTGGAAAAGTAGATACGACGGAGACGTATCAGCTGTCAGGTGGAGGAATAATTATTTTGCGCGTAATAAGGAGACACTTCCTTGTTGCGGCCGTGGACTCAGCTGTCAGCCTCTCCACGTACAGTCCACGTCCAACGGAAGCCGTTCCTTGACCACGTTGACCACGCCGCGCCGAGAGCACCAGGGCGGTGGACGACGGCGAGGCCTAGGAATGGGACAACGCGGAGCCGGGGAAGATGCAGCAGTGGATGCCCACGCGTAGAGGAGTATGAGGGTTCACTGGTTCGCTGCGGTGTGAGGCTGTCGTCGCCGCAGAATAACAGGGGGTGTGGGTGAGTAGAGGGATGGCCTGGCCAGCGGTGGGAGTAGTAGGGGGCAGTGAGGCCTCCCCGCATCGCAGCCGGTCACGGGAGGCAGGAGCACGAGGCACGCCCGGCGCTGGTTTGGGTGGCTGGAGCAAGAAGACCAGAGGTTGAAGAAGCACTACGGCCGTTGGATGGACATCGCACGGTCACTCGAGCTAGAATCGTGCATATTGACTAAGTTGACAAAGCCCTCCATCCCCGTCAACTTAGTAGGCCCACAAGTCAGCCTGCCACTATACTGGGTCCTAGCTAGCAGGGGAGTATTCATTTTTGTGTGCGTAATAAGGAGGCACTTCCTTGCATGCGAAGATATAGCTGGTGGGTCTGAGCTGTTAGCGGTGGTAACGTTTTTTTCGCGAAATACAGAGGCCCTTTCGGTGGGTCCCAGATGTCAGGTGGAGGAATCATTATTTTGCGCGTAATAAGGAGGCATTTCCTTGCGTGCGGCCGTGGACCCAGCTGTCAGCCTCTCCACGTACAGTCCACTTCAGATGCATGTCGGTCGTTGACCACGTTGACCAGGCCGCGCCGAGAGCACCAGGGCGGTGGACGACGGCGAGGCCTAGGAAGGGAACGACACGGAGGCAGGGAAGACTCGGCAGTTGTTTCCACGCGGAGGGGAGTACGACTGTACGAGGGTTTACTGGTTCGTCTGCCGTCGCCAGAGAATAACAGCAGGTGTGGGTGAGTAGAGGGATGGCTAGGCCAGCTATGGGAGTACGGTGGGGTGGTGAGGCCTGCGCGGCAGCACAGCCGGCCTCGGGAAGGAGTAAGCAGGCAGTCCCGCCGGCGCTTGTTTGAGTAGCTGGAGCAGGAAGAGCAGAGATTGAAGAAGCACGACGGCCGTTGGATGGACATCCAACAGTCACTGCTTGTGCATCAACCTTTTTTTATGAACGCCTCAAATCTGTGGAAAACAACATACAACCCATCTGCCATTATTTCTAATAATTTACAACCCATTTGCTAATTCTTAAGGTTTTTTTGGGAGCCCATATTCTTTTTGTTAGCATTACAGCCCATATTGTGGCCACGGTTAAAAAAATTGTACGAAATTTTGCATATTTCGGTGCGGTCCGAACTGTTTTTAATCCTGAAATTTCGAGTCACATTCAAACTGATTTTAAAAATAAATGTATATCAATATAAAATCCAAAAAATTGTCCACGCATAAAAATCAATGCAATTTAAAATCATGAAATGAAAAAAAGAATTTGAAACTAATTGCCGGTTTGATGTGTTTTAAAAATGTACAACCCATTTCTCATTACTGATAGGCCATTTTCTCGGCCAGCCGAATGAAGCTCTCCTCGTCTTGAAAGATTTGTAGCCCAACAGGCCTGACAAAGCGACTTACTTGGCAAATCACAAAAAAACTGGGTTGTGGCCGTGGACCCAGCTGTCAGCCTCTCCACGTACAGTACTCTTCCGATGGAAGTCGGTCATTGACCACATTGACCACGCCGCGCCGAGAGCACCAAGGTGGTGGACGACGGCGAGGCCTAGGAAGGGGACGACGCGGAGCCGGGGAAGACGCGACAGTGGATGCCCACGCGGAGAGGAGTACGAGGGTTCACTGGTTCGGCTGCGATGTGAGGCTGCCATCGCCGCAGAATAACAGGGGGTGTGGGTGAGTAGAGGCATGCCTTGGCCAGCGGTGGGAGTAGTAGGGGGCGGTGAGGCCTCCGCGGCATCACAACCGGCCACGAGAGGCAGGAGCAGGCGACACGACCGGCGCTGGTTTGGGCGGCTGAAGCAAGAAGACCAGAGGTTGAAGAAGCACTACGGCCGTTGGACGAACATCGTATGGTAACTGGAGCTAGAATCGTTCATATTGACTAAGTTGACAAAGCCCTCCATCCCCGTCAACTTGGTAGGCCCACAAGTCAGCCTCCCACTATGCTGGGTTCCAGCTGGCAGGGGGAGTATTCATTTTTTTTGTGCGTAATAAGGAGGCACTTCCTTGCATGCGAAGATAGCTGGTGGGTCCGACCTATCAGCGGGGGGCATGTTTTTTCGCGAAATACAGAGGCCTTTCCGGTGGGTCCCAGATGTTAGGTGGAGGAATCAAAGACTTGAGAAGGCGTACAGAACAAGCTAGTGTACCAGTAAAGAGACGTTGCTGAGTTTTAGAAAAAAGGGAGACGTGCTCCTGTAGCTGGTTCGAATCCAAACCTAGACTATGACTATATATGGTTCTATGCTACTCTGCAAGTAATGAAACTGACATATCCAACATTCGCTTCTCCTCTTCTCTACTTACTCTGCCTAGCATCAGAAGCTCTGGCCGCAGCAACCATGTCCGCTGGCTGCTCGTCCACCTGCTCTTCAGCAGACAACAACCAAATATGCGCCAAGTCGCCACCCGTACCATCGCCTGTGGGTCTCATCACACCCCCGCCGGCACGCACACCGCAGCCGGTTGCTCATCGCAACCTGCTGCCGTTGGTGTGGTGCCACTGCTGCAAATCACGCAGAGTCATCCGTCGTGTCTCAACCACAATCCTCAACCCTGGCCGAGTCTTCTACAAATGCCCGAATCATGGGGTAATAATATGTTTAAGTGTTGTTCTGTTGCTTTCAGTTGCTCATTTTTTTAATAGTTTGTTTGATGATCTTCCAATTTGATTCGTGCAGAAAAGGGAAGATTCATGTGATTTGTATTTCTGGGAAGTTGCTGATGTGGGGGAGTGCAACTATGCTGATTATTTGGTTAGCCGAGGAATCCCAATACCAGCAGGTTGGGGTGTTGGACAAGTAACTGAAGGAACAGCAGAAGAGGAAGATGCGTAGCAGAAGGTTAAAGATGCAGTTCCTCTGATCATGGCCAAGCAACAGCTGTTGAACGGCCTTGACAGCAATGAGGAGATGAAAGAGCTTGTGAAGATAATGGGCAAAATCGATGTGCTCTGTAGGATGATTGTCTCTTTATTTGCAGTGTATGTAGCACTCGTGATGTATTCAGTGGCTATGACATGAGCACTTTGCTGAAACTAGTAATAAATGAAACCTGTGTAGCAAGCTGGGCGTAGTGTTGTGAACATCTAATGATTTCTATTAATGGAAATCAAGGGGTATCCCATTTTGCTCATAAATAAATAAATAGTAGATGCCCTTTTGGTAATAAATAAATAAATTAGCAGAGGCCCTGTCAGGTCAGCTTTGTTCTCATTCGAAGACGTCGAGCAAATTGCAGTCCAACAGCAAACTATGTCATCAAATTCAAGTTTCACAGCCAAATATGATTACAACTAAACAACAATGTCATCATGTTTTAGTCGTCATACAATCACCAAACACAAATCAGCATACATAACAAGTGATGTTCTCACAGGAAAATACTAAACAACATGTTCATCAGGTTTCAGTTGTCATAGCAAACAAAATTTCACATAGTAGATAAAAAACGTCTTCTGACAGGCAAATACGACAAAAGCAATGTAATCATCATCCGCAACAGCAGTGTCAACATCTTCGCCATGTGTATCAGTCTGAATCGTAATTCCCCATGGTGTCATCTTCTTCTTCGTCCTCAACGTCCTCGAACATTGGCTTCTTCTTGATCAACTCTTGTATGTCCACAGCACGACAGGCAATCTTTTCGCCGGCGCCATTGACGTGATGGTTCTCAAAGATATTAGGAACATCTGTGTTATCTTGTACATCAGGAGCAGTGTAAGCATCATCTTGTTGTGCAACTTCATTAAACGAATTCCTCTGCTCAAACCTTTGCAATACTCTCTAGTCATCGCTACGTGCAAATGTGTCTTCCAAGAAAAATATCTATGTCGCTTGATTTGCCAAAATAAAAGGCTCGTTGGTCTGGTACGCTGCCTTGACATTGATGGATTTGAAATAATCATCAGCTCTGGGTTTTGCGATCCGGGAAAACAGGTTATACCAACGACAGCACAACAGAACCACACACCGATGATCCTCAAAACTGGAGATATACTACAACTGAACAATGTCTGTTATGTTAGCATACATTTCAGTTATCTCTTTGTCATACATATCCGTGCTCATGATGACACTATTTTGTGTCTTCCTGCCTTCGTCTCGTGCAAGGGTGTTGTAGTGCACATCTCCAACAACGTAAGATTCATAATGTCTTACCCGAGTATCAGGACCCATTGCTAGTGTGTAAAGGGCATCATCAACTGCCTGCCCATCCTCCCGCATCTTCTTAACCTATAGTTAGAAAATAGACAAGCTAATCATCTTATGTACTCAATATATTAAAAAAAACTGACAGTGCAATTCAAAAGCTTACATGGCTCTTGAACCATTTCGCAAATCCTGCCATAACCAGTTTGTCAATGTTTCTTGGATTTTGCAGCAGTAACTCCCTTTTGTAGATGCTGCACAACATAGTGATCGCGTCAAACATCTAAATATATAAGAATGTGCTGCAAGTTTAGTAGATTACGATGTATAAGCTGCAGCACTTAGCACTTACTTGATATAAGGTAGTATCTCAGGACAGTTATTCAACACATACCAAACTATTTTGTCCAAATCTTTAGGTTTGTCCTCTTGTCGACTCTTCCCTGTAACTCGAACAGAATAATCGAAAACATTGAGCCCGGGATTGTCTTCATCCACCTCTTTGCTAAGCTGATCAGCTGTTTCAATGTATTTTGAGCAGAATGTCAACGCTTCTGTAGCAATGTAGGCCTCTGCAATGGAACCCTCGGGTCTAGCTCTATTCCTAACATAGCCCTTGAAAGTGCCTAGCCGCCTTTCAATAGGGTACATCCAGCCATACTATACTGGACCTCTAAGTAGTGCCTCATCAGGTACATGAACAGCCAAATGCACCATCACATCAAAGAAGGCTGGAGGATATATCTTCTCAAGGTCGCATAGGATAGTTGGTATCTTGTCTCTAAGATGCTCCAAAGTATCTATCCTGATATTTCTACTGCAGAGTTCCCTGAAGAATTGTCCCAACTCTACAACTGCTCTGTATAAGTCAGGGCGGCCCAATCCTCTAAGGATAACAGGTAAAACCCTTTGAAGTAGGATGTGGCAGTCATGAGTTTTCAACCCTTGTACCTTGTTTCATTCTGCACTTACTCTCCTTTCAGGGTTGGAAGCAAATCCATGTGGGAATCTCACACGTGACAGGACCTCGCAGAATTCTTTTCTTTTTACCTTGTCCAAGACGTACACAGCTGGTGCCATATCCCGTGGTTTACCTTCATCTTGCACCTGCAAATCCTGTCTGATACCCAGGTGTGTCAAATCAATCCTAGATTTTAAGGTATCTTTCGTCTTGCCTTCAATATTAAGAAGTGTGCCGATAATGCTGTCACATATATTTTTCTCGATGTGCATCACATCAAGATTATGCCGCAGATCCAAATCTTTCCAATACCCAAAGTCCCACAAAGTGGACCTCGGGTAAACAATAATCTCTTTTCTGCCCTACCACGCTTCCTTTTCCCGCTACCATTACCACGATGGTTTCCTGGTGTAATATGCCTGACCTTCTCTAATTCCACTTGCAACTCATCGGCGGTGAGCCTATTTGGCGCATCATGGTTTTCATGCTTTGCATTGAACACATGTCTTCAGTATTTTCTAGGATGCGGCTTGTCCTTGGCAAGGAAACGGCGGTGTCCAATGTAACAGATCTTGCTAAGTATTGCGTATGACAGCGGATTCCTGTCACAGTGAACACATGCATTGTAACCATGTGTCGTTCTCCCTAACATAGTGCCCAAAGCCGGATAATCATGGATGCACCAAATTATAACAGCACGCAGAAAGAAATCAGCTGGTGAGCTGCTATATAGGTCTTGAGTGAGAACACCCCTCCATAGTTTATGAAGTTCCTCCACAAGAGGCTCCATGAACAAATCAAAATCCTTTCCAGGACTTTTTGGACCTGGGATGAGCAAGGCCATCATGTAGTTTGATTCTTTGGTGCAAACATTTGGAGGCATGTTGTAAGGGATAACAAGCACTGGCCACATGCTATATGTGGCGCTCTGGTGGCCAAATGGGTTAAATCCATCTGAAGCTAAGCCAAGTCTAATGTTTCTCGGGTCAGCATCAAACTTTTCGTGTTTCTGATTGAAGCTTTTCCACTCACTACCATCTGATGGATGGCTCATTACATTCTGATCTCTGTACTCCTGGTTCCTAGAATGCCACAGTACATCCTCTCTTGTTTCAGCATCATGAAACAACCTCTGCAATCTTGGTGTAATTGGAAAATGTCTCAGAACATTATGAGGAATCCTCTTCACAGCATCGCCATCTTTCCATCTTGATGATTTGCATTTCAGGCATTCACTTAAGTTGGCATAATCCTTCCGGAACAGAACACAATTATTCTTACAAACATGGATCATATCATATCCAATTCCAACTACACGAAGGAAGTTCTTCATTTTACTGTAGGTGTGTGGCAGCTCAGACACATCTGGGAAAGCTTTGCGGAAAGCAGCCAACCTCGCATCGAATGATTTGTTGGTCATCCGCTTAGATGTCTTCACCTGAAGAAAGGTGACCATAGCTGAGAATACTCACAACTTATTTCCTAGGGTGACAGCCACGTTGCATTGTTCCAACATGCGGGCCCACCTTTTTTCTTCTGCAGGTGAAAGTTCATAGAATGCACGAGCATTTCGTAGCATTGTTTCAATGTTGGTCAAACTCACTGGCTCCGCCACCACCTCCTCCTCCTCTTCCACCTGAGCATTAGGCAGATCAAGATGGTGATCTGCTGCTCCCACGTAGTCAATAACATTGACGTTCACAGCTTCACCATGATGAACCCACCTAGTATATGTGACCGACATCCCATACAAGTGTAGATGATTTTGCACAGTTGACTGGGGTCTTGTAACTGAATTCATACAACTGCTACACAGACAGAGCACATCTAATTTCGGACCACCGTACTCAGCTCTGATAAAGTTCATGAAGTTTTCGACCCCCTCGACATATGCAACGGAGAATCTTCGAGTAGAAGTTATCCAAGTCCTATCCATCTGTTAGACATACAAATTAGTTCTTCTACTAGATATTACAGGAAAAACATATATGCTTTTTTATGAAGTCCAGAAGAAAATACCTAGGTCTATGTCTAAAGCTATGGCAAGATATTTGGACGAGCAGATCTAAGTAACGAAATATATGTAAAGCTAATTCAGCAAACAGATTTGAGTGCTAAATTATGGCAGGCTGTTTCGGCAGTCAATGAGGCCGAGCACACAGCCATCGAACTATCGAAGGCCATCGCAGCAACAAAGATCGAGTATAAAACGGTGTAGAGCTATTTCACCTAATAGATTGGCTACTAGACCATGGCAATCTACGTCACAATAAATATATGGCAGGGTATTTTAGCAACTAATCGGCCTTGGCATGCCATCTCAGCTAAGCAGATTGAGTGCAGAACAGGGCAAGGAAGCTTCTTAAGCAGAGCATATTGACTGTAAACTACTTCGGCAAACAGTGAGATTAACAGCGTCTATCAGCTAACATTCAGCGCTACACTGACATGCACGGGGCCACAGTCTAGAATGCGCGTACCGTGGGAGAAGCTGACCGCCGTGCGTCTCCACACGAACGTCGCCAGCGGTGGCGGCGCTGACCGCCGTGCGCCTCCACAAGAACGTCGCCAGTGGTGGCGGCGCGACTAGAGGACGGCAGTCTACGAGAGTGTACTGTGGGAGCGAGAGGATCGATGTGCGTCCCCTCGACGAACTGCGGCGCTGACGTATCGGCGCGGCGGGGAGGGCGGCTTTGGCGGAGCGAATGGAGTGGAGGGGGACAGGGGGGAGGGGGGTTTGGGGAATATTATTGGCTAGTTGGCCGAAGGGCGGTTGAATCTAGGATTTGGGGGGAATTTTTGGGTGGGGGGAGGATTTTTGCGCGGTGGGCGGGGGGAGTTTGGCGCATGGTCAGTTTCTCCAAGCGCAGTCCCGTGTGTCAGTGAAGAGGCAAGCCGAAGCGCGTTCCGTTTGCGTGAGCCGTGTGCAGGACCGAACGTGTGTGGGGTGCAATGCGACCACGACAGGGGTGCTATGAGTGTACCGCCTTTTTCCCTTTTAAACTAGGTGGTTCGCCCCCTAAAAAAAACTTGTTTCTTCGCGCGATCTATCGATACTACTACTGTTAATCCGGTAATCCCAACTAAAACGGCGCGGCCGGGTCTTTTCCCGCGCGATATGCTGGGAGGTTGGCTTAGTTGGGTTTTTTAGGATGAGTAATGCTGCACCTACGTAATCCCAGTTACGTAATTAACGTAATGTGAAACGTGTGAGCTGTTGATTGTAGATTGGGGGGAGGGAGGGGCCCACCACCATGAAAATCAGGGGAGGAGAGAGAGGCAATTTACGTTAACCCTTTTGTAGGTTCCTGTAGATGTAGAAAGATGTGAAATGCGTGAATGTGCATTTGCAGATAAGGCCTTCCCTCATTCATCCTTTTCTCCCACAAGATCTTGATCTTCCGTGCAACGCACGGGCATCTTGCTAGTACTCCTACAATATACTATATTATTGTGAAAGTTCATATACACCGGCCGAGATTAATGCAAACACGGCAGATTTTCATTACATTTCGAACTTTTATAGGACAGAAAAATAAAAGAAACCCGACACTAAACCTATTCTATGGTGACGACCGACGTCTTCCATCTACGATCTCCATGTAGGGGGGCAGGGTTCAAGACCCGTGAACTGAAGGTGCGGTCTCCGGCGAGGAAAAGTAGAACACGGGAGACGGACCGGCCAGTTGGCACACCATTGATGACCCACAAGTATAGGGGATCTATCATAGTCCTTTCGATAAGTAAGAGTGTCGAACCCAACGAGGAGCAGAAGGAAATGATAAGCGGTTTTCAGCAAGGTATTCTCTACAAGCACTGAAATTGTAGGTAACAGATAGTTTTGTGATAGGATAATTTGTAACAAGCAACAAGTAACAAAAGTAAATAAAGTGCAGCAAGGTGGCCCAATCCTTTTTGTAGCAAAGGACAAGCCTGGACAAACTCTTATATAGAGAAAAGCGCTCCCGAGGACACATGGGAATTATCGTCAAGCTAGTTTTCATCACGTTCATATGATTCGCGTTCGGTACTTCGATAATTTGATATGTGGGTGGACCGGTGCTTGGGTGCTGTCCTTACTTGAACAAGCATCCCACTTATGATTAACCTCTATTGCAAGCATCCGCAACTACAACAAAAGTATTAAGGTAAACCTAACCATAGCATGAAACATATGGATCCAAATCAGCCCCTTACGAAGCAACGCATAAACTAGGGTTTAAGCTTCTGTCACTCTAGCAACCCATCATCTACTTATTACTTCCCAATGCCTTCCTCTAGGCCCAAATAATGGTGAAGTGTCATGTAGTCGACATTCACATAACACCACTAGAGGATAGACAACATACATCTCATCAAAATATCGAACGAATACCAAATTCACATGACTACTAATAGCGAGACTTCTCCCATGTCCTCAGGAACAAACGTAACTACTCACAAAGCATATTCACGTTCACAATCAGAGGAGTATTAATATGCATATAGGATCTGAACATGTGATCTTCCACCAAATAAACCAACTAGCATCAACTACAAGGAGTAATCAACACTACTAGCAACCTACAGGTACCAATCCCAGACTTAGAGACAAGAATTAGATACAAGAGATGAACTAGGGTTTGAGAGGAGATGGTGCTGGTGAAGATGTTAATGGAGATTGACCTCTCCCGATGAGTGGAGCGTTGGTGATGACGATGGCGATGATTTCCCCCTCCCGGAGGGGAGTGTCCCCAGCAGGACAGCTCTGCCGAAGCCCTAGATGGGTTCCGCCAAGGTTTCGCCTCGTGGCGGCGGAGTCTCGTCCCGAAATCTTGCTTATGATTTTTCTTCGGACGAAAGACTTCATATAGCAGAAGATGGGCACCGGAGGGCCAACAGGGGGCCCACGAGGCAGGGGGCGCGCCAAGGGGGGTAGGGCGTGCCCCCCACCCTCGTGGACAGGTGGAGGCCCCCCTAACGTAGATTCTTCTTCCAGTATTCTTTATTATTTCCAAAAATAACTTTCGTGGAGTTTCAGGACTTTTGGAGTTATGCAGAATAGGTCTCTAATATTTGCTCCTTTTCCAGCCCAGAATACCAGCTGCCGGCGTTCTCCCTCCATATGTAAACCTTGTAAAATAAGAGAGAATAGGCATAAGTATTGTGACATAATGTGTAATAACAGCCCATAATGCAATAAATATCGATATAAAAGCATGATGCAAAATGGACGTATCAACTCCCCCAAGCTTAGACCTCGCTTGTCCTCAAGTGGAAGCCGATAACGATAAATATGTCCACATGTTTAGAGGTAGAGGTGTCGATAAAATAAAATACGGACATGAGGGCATCATGATTATTCTCATAACAACAACATATATGGATATTGTCATATGATTTCTTATGCTCAAGTAATAATCTATTCACAATGCAAAGTATGAATCAGAAACTTTATTGGGAACTAACAAACTATAGTCTCAGTCATTGAGGCAATTGCAATTTATCATAACATCAGAAAGAGTCTATGTCAGAGCTTTCTAGCAAGTACACATACTCAACTATCATTTAGTCTTTCATAATTGCTAACACTCACGCAATACTTGTGGTTACAAAGATTTAACCGGACACAGAGAAAGATAGGGGCTTATAGTTTCACCTCCCAACCTTTTACCTCAAGGGTAATGTCAACAATAATAACTCATG